>NC_073402.1:29517004-29594504 GCF_028641065.1 Leucoraja erinaceus | reverse complement strand
TGGGGAGAAGGCAGGAACAGAGTACTGATTGGGGATGATCAGCCATGATCACATTGAATGGCGGTGCTGGCTCGAAGGGCCAAATGGCCTACTCCTGTATCTATGGTCCAGATATTTTTGCCTTCAAATCATTGGGTCGGGACGTGAAGCCAGAGAGCTCCAGAGTTTTGCCAATGACAAAGGCAAACGTCCGACTGATAGACAATGCTGATGTGCATAGTGTGTTGGTGGGACTTTAATGTTTGGGTGAAGCAGGTGGTATGAATAGGCACGGGAAGAATGGGGGGAGAATTGATTAAACAAAAAGCTCTCTCCCCCCCTCCCCCCAGCTCTGTTCTTCAATCTACTTCAACTATGGTCTACCCAAACCAAGAATTGCAGATAAGCATTGGCACAAGGAATTGCAGGTGCTGGTTTGCAAGGGGCTGGGGGAAAGACACAAAGTGCTGGAGTAACTCAACGGGATAGGCAGCATCTCTGTGGAGAAGGTGGCTGGGCGACGGTCAAGGCAGGGTCTGAATGGAGGCGTTTAAAACTGGGGAGGGGGGTTACTTGAATGGTGGACCTTGAAGTTGTGGTATTAAAACCACGCCAGCAAAACACTGCCTACCCTCAGCTGCCAGATGTTTGCAGGTGGCCCTACTCCAGGGAAGGAATATGCTACTTGAAAGAGCATTATCTTTTAGATTTTAATACAAGTGTATGGGGTTACTCGGGCGGGTGAAAGCAGCTCCAGACTTCAGTTTTATTAAACATTGCAGAATTATCATGGCGAATAAAAGCGCCCACGCTGCTCGTTTTAAATGGCTAAATGAAACAGCTGTAGGTTTGGAGTTGGACTTACTACAGGCTTGTTGACGTTGGCGACTTGCAGTGGGAGGAGGCGAGCGGCTCTGTGCTTGTTCAGGGTCGACATTGCCTCTCCGACCCCCCCGGGGGGGAGAGTTGGCCAGTGTTGGGGAACCTCCTTGCCGTTTGCGACCCAGCGCTCGCAGCTAGAGCGAGTGGGTGGGCGAGTGAGTGAGTGGGGCGAGTGTTACTAATTACCAGTGTGTTGTTTCACCCGCAGCCGACTCCAGGCGTCCAAGGAACAGTTGCCGAGCGATTGCTGATACACTCAACGTCATTTCCGAACACCTTTCGTTCATGAAAATGCTGGAGAAACTCAGCGGGTGCAGCAGCATCTGTGGAGGGAAGGAAATTGACATGGTTTCAGTGTAACATTGTGTTTAAGAAGGAACTGCAGAGAGATGCTGGAAAATCGAAGGTAGACAAAAATGCTGGAGAAACTCAGCGGGTGAGGAGGCACCTATGGAGCGAAGGATACAAGTCAAGTCAAGTCAAGTCAAGTTTATTTGTCACATACACATACGAGATGTGCAGTGAAATGAAAGTGGCAATGCTCGCGGAACAACAAAACATCCAAACAAATTATAAACACAATCATAACACACATATTATTTTACATTTACATAGAACATAGGTGCAGGAGTAGGCCATTCGGCCCTTCGAGCCTGCACCATTCGCCTTTCAATATGATCATGGCTGATCATCCAACTCAGTATCCCATCCCTGCCTTCTCTCCATACCCCCTGATCCCTTTAGCCACAAGGGGCCACATCTAACTCCCTCTTAAATATAGCCAATGAACTGTGTGGCCTCAACTAGAGTTCCACAGATTCACCCCTCTCTGCGTAATAGATCAGCCCTTTCTCAGTAATCAATGAGGCAAGAGCTGACGGGGTATCTGAGTGTCATTGTGTTTAAGAAGGAACTGCAGATGCTGGAAAATCGAAGGTAGACAAAAATGCTGGAGAAACTCAGCGGGTGCAGCAGCATCGATGGAGCGAAGGAAATAGGCAACGCTTCGGGCCGAAACCCTTCAGGAAGGAAATAGGTAACGTTTCGGGCCGAAACCCGTTAGGGTTTCGTCCCGAAACGTTGCCTAATTCCTTCACTCCATAGATGCTGCTGCACCCGCTGAGTTTCTCCAGCATTTCTGTGCACCATCTGAGTGTCATTGTTCATTTCGGTGTCTTTAGAACCGAGTGTAAAATAATTTGACAGGCTGATTGGATGTGGAGAGGATGTTTCCACTAGTGGGAGAGTCCAGGACCCAGAGGGCACAGCCTCCGAATCAAAGGATGTTCTTTTAGGAAGGAGGTGAGGAGAAATTTCTTTAGTCAGAGGGTGGTGAATCTGTGGAATTCTTTGCCACAGAGGACTGTGGAGGCCAAGTCAATGCATATATCGAAGGCAGAGGTAGATAGATTCTTGATTAGTGCGGGTGTCAGGGGTTATGGGGAGAAGGCAGGAGAATGGGGTTGAGAGGGAGAGATTTTCCAGCATCTGCAGTTCCTTCTTAAACAGTTGGAATCTACATATCACTCATGCTACAATATATTCTCTGTGCAAGTTGTGTGGAAGGGCTTTGCGATCCATATAATGGCTCTGGAAATCCCTCTGAAACCACATGCTTCTGTTGTAGTTTTGTCCAATGTGCTGTTCTCACAGAGTTAGACAAGACAAGCTGCCTTTATTATTCAGCTGGCCACTATTGTCCGAGCCTCTACATACTCAGCATGGTGGCACAGCGGGTAGAGATACTGCCGAATAATGCCCCCTGTCCCACTTAGGCAACCTGAACGGAAACCTCTGGAGACTTTGCGCCCCACCCAAGGTTTCCGTGCGGTTCCTGGAGGTTGCAGGTGGTTGCCGGAGGTTGCAGGTAGTGGAAGCAGGTAGGGAGACTGACAAAAATGTGGATGATCAGCCACGATCACATTGAGTGGTGGTGCTGGCTCAAAGGGCTGAATGGCCTACTCCTGCACCTATTGTCTATTGATGCTATCAATCTAGGTAGAAAGGAACTGCAGATGCTGTTTTGCACCAAAGATAGACACAAAGTGCTGGAGTAACTCAGTGGGACAGGCAGCCTCTCTGGAGAGAAGGGATGGGTGATGTTTCAGGGCGGGACATTTTACATTAGCTAAGAGATACAGCGTCGAAACAGGCCCTTCAGCCCACCGAGCCCATGCTACCCAGCGATCACCCCATACACTAACACTATCCTACACACACTAGGGACAATTTACAATTTTTACCGAAGCCATTTGACCTACAAACCTGTACGTCTTTGGAATGTGGGAGGAAACCGGAGCACCCGGAGAAAACCCGACGAGGTCACGGGGTGAACGTACAAACTCCACACAGAAAGCATTCCATAGTCGGGGTTGAACCCGGGTCTCTGGCACGGCGAGGCAGCGCTGCCACTGCGCCACCGTGCCTCGCTGGAGAAGAATCTGACGAAGGGTCACGACCAGAATCGCCTCGCATTCCTTTTCCTCCAGAGATGCTGCCTGACCCGCTGAGTTGCTCCAGCATTTTGTGTATGTCCTTGAAACACTAGTGTTGCCCCTCAGCAGTTTGTCCCTGTTTATTTGTTTTGCCCAGTACTGCTCCCCGGAGGGAATAATTGGGGTTTAATGAGGCTGCAAAATTAATTGTTAACCAGCTCAGGAATTTGGGTTTGTGTGGGATTGTGCAACTCCTGCTGTGCCCTGCCAGAGATTAGCTTCATGGAATCAGAAGGAACTGCAGCTGCTGGTTTGCAAAAAAAAAAGACACAAAGTGCTGGAACGACTAAGATTGGGGGGGCCAAGATCGGCACGGTGGTGCAGCGGTAGAGCTGCTACCTCACAGCGCCGGAGACCCAGGTTTGATCCAGGAGAATGGGGTTGAGAGGGAGAGATAGAACAGCCATGATTGAATGGCGGAGTAGACTTGATGGGCCGAATGGTCTAATTCTGCTATTCCTTATGACCTTATGAGGGTGGGTAATGAATAAATTGGTAGAGAACTTGGGAATCAGGAATATTATACTTAACGTTAGTGTCTGGCCTTTTAAAAAAAAAAACCTTTCCTGACACAGTGGAGATGTGGAATTACCTGCTCACTAATGTTGCTGGCGGTTAAATAAAAGGGTTTAATGGAGACACAAGAAACTGCAGATGCTGAAATCTTGAGCAAAACACCAAGTGCTGGAGGAGTCAGTGGGTCAGGCAGCATCAGTGGAGGGAACGGACATGTGATATTTCAGGGCTGGACCACCCTTCAGAAGGTTCAATCTGAGTGTCCTGGGAAACAGGCCCTTCGGCCCACCGAGTCCGTGCCGACCAGCGATCCCCGCACATTAACACTACCCTACACACATTAGGGACAATTTCACATTTAAAAGCCCCCTGTCCCACTTAGAAGACCACTGGTGACCTTGCCCGCCACCTGAGCTTTCCATGAGGTCACCGGAGGTTTTGGTCACTCTCACTAATGGTCGAAAGTGGTTTCCGCGTGGTCGAGACTTCATCATTAAAATCGGCATCGACTAAAAATAGGTTGCCGTTTTTTAGTCGCAGGTCTAGTCGAAGCCGGTTTTCTTCATAGTCGAGGAAGGTTTTCAACATGTGCATGGGAGGTGGTAGTAGGTTGCAGGTCACCTCGACCTTGATTTTTTTATTTTTGGGTGGCAGGCAAGGTCACCAGAGGTTGCTGGTTAGGTCTTCTAAGTGGGACAGGGTCTTTATACATCAAGCCAATTAACTGACAAACCTGCATGGCTTTGGAGTGTGGGAGGAAACAGAAGATCCCTGGGTCTTCTATGCATATGTATATCCTTGCGCTTGGTCCACCCCACCACCCCCGGCGTCCGCTGACTTGAGATTTAATTGTCTCCTTTAACAAGCGCACAGCCCGCCATCAATTAGTCGACTCCCTACTAGGTGGCTGGCCATTTAGGCAGCAAAGTACACATTTCAGTACATCCATTGAATTCAGTAAAATCGGCTATTAAGCAACTTCCTGCCCTACCTTCAAAAGCCGAGAGAAAAGCGCAGTTAGTTCTTAATTAGCTAGCGGAAATTTGCTTTTGTAAATCACAGGCTGTGTGTGTGCTCACACTGAGACCCTGCTCTGGAGGCAAACCAATAATTCAAACCACTTCTAATTGCCACTAATTGATTTCTGTTATGAGTCAGATTTAGTCCACAAAGAAGAGGCAGGTGGGTAAAATGTGTCTCGTGGCTTTCTGTGTCGTTAGCGTCGATCCAAATGTGAAATTGGGGGTCATTCGGCTATGTAATTTCTAACTTCCCGTGATCTATGATTCCACGAACCGCTTAGTGAAACTTTCCCCGTTCAATAGATCATCAGGGCGATAATTGATTCATTTTCTCAGTAATCAATGAGGCAAGTGCTGACGGGGTATCTGAGCGTCATTGTGTTTAAGAAGGAACTGCAGATGCTGGAATATCGAAGGTAGACAAAAATGCTGGAGAAACTCAGCGGGTGCAGCAGCATCCATGGAGCGAAGGAAATAGGCAACGTTTCGGGCTGAAACCCTTCAGGAAGGAAATAGGTAACGTTTCGGGCCGAAACCCAAGGGGTTTCGTCCCGAAACGTTGCCTAATTCCTTCGCTCCATAGATGCTGCTGCACCCGCTGAGTTTCTCCAGCATTTTTGTGCACCATCTGAGTGTCATTGTTCATTTCGGTATCTTGAGAACCGAGTGTAAAATAATTTGACAGGGTGATTGGATGTGGAGAGGATGTTTCCACTAGTGGGAGAGTCTAGGACCAGAGGTCACAGCCTCCGAATCAAAGGACGTTCTTTTAGGACAGAGATGAGGATCAATTTCTTTAGTCAGAGGGTGGTGAATCTGTGGAATTCTTTGCCACATAGGACTGTGGGGGCCAAGTCAGTGGATATATCGAAGGCAGAGATAGATAGATTCTTGATTAGTGCGGGTGTCAGGGGTTACGGGGAGAAGGCAGGAGAATGGGGTTGAGAGGGAGAGATAGATCAGCCATGATTGAATGGCAGAGTAGACTTGATGGGCCGAATGGTCTAATTCTGCTATTCCTTATGACCTTATGGGGGTGGGTAATGAATAAATTGGTAGAGAACTTGGGAATAAGGAATATTATAACCTTTCCTGACACAGTGGAGATGTGGAATTACCTGCTCACCAATGTTGCTGGCGGTTAAATGGACATAGAAACATAGAAATTAGGTGCAGGAGTAGGCCATTCGGCCCTTCAAACCTGCACCGCCATTCAATATGATCATGGCTGATCATCCAACTCAGTAAAATAAAAGGGTTTAATGGAGACACAAGAAACTGCAGATGCTGAAATCTTGAGCAAAAAGACCAAGTGCTGGAGGAATTAGTGGGTCAGGCAGCATCAGTGGAAGGAACGGACAGGTGATATTTCAGGGCTGGACCACCCTTCAGAAGGTTCAATGGTGGCCAACATCTTCCACAGAAGGTAGTTGAGGCCACAGTTCATTGGCTATATTTAAGAGGGAGTTAGATGTGGCCCTTGTGGCTAAAGATATGGAGAGAAGGCAGGTAAGGGATACTGAGTTGGGTGATCAGCCATGATCATATTGAATGGCGAATGGTGCAGGCTCGAAGGGCCGAATGGCCTACTCCTGCACCTATTGTCTATGTTTCTATGTTTCTATAAACTTTACCTATCAAGTCTACTCCGCCATTCAATCATGGCTGATCTATCTCTCCCTCCTAACCCCATTCTCCTGCCTTCTCCCCATAACCCCTGGCACCCGTACTAATCAAGAATCTACCAACCTATGAAGGAATCTATCAATCGAGGCAGGAAGGAACTGCAGATGCTGGTTCACCCTGAAGATAGGCATAAAATGCTGGAGTAACTCAGCGGGACAGGCTGAGAGAGGAGGAATGGGCGACGTTTCGGGTCGAGACCCTTCTTCAGACTGGGTAGTCAGACTGTATTTAAAAAAAAAATACAGCTGAGTTTTTGGACAAGACAAATAATAATACTTGCTTTCATTAATTTAGGTAATTTGCAAAAGTCAGTAGGTACATTAATTTCAATGGGATAATGGCGTAGCTACATAAACAATTTTGATTCTTCTTTAAAAACATTTAAGCCATGCCATTAAATCATGTCTGGGATGTGCTCAGTGTTTGCTGCTTGTCTTTCAGTACACGTCTATGTTGCACGATGCCAGTATCTTCTCCAGCGTTCTTGCATTAGGGGCGGCACAGTGACGAAGCCGGCAGTGCTGTGGCCTCACAGCCCAGGTTCGATCCTGAACTCGGTTGCTGTCTGCGTGGAGTTTGCACGTTCTCCCTGCGATCGCATGGGTTTCCTCCAGGAGCTCCGGTTTCCTCCCACATCCCAAAGGCGTGCGGGTTTGTAGGTAGATGAACCCTCTGTGAATTGCCCCTAGTGTGTAGGGAGTGGATGAGAAAGGGGGCTAACATAGAACTAGTGTGAATGGGTTGATCGATGGTGGACTGAAGTACCTCTTCCAATGTTGTATCCTTTAATCAATCAACCAAATAATATGCCACAGAGTGCTGGAGTAACTCAGCAGATCAGGCAGCATCTCTGGAGAACATGGATAGGTGTGCTATCCTTGAATCCTATCCATCCATTCAGTCTATTATGTAAAATAATATGTGTGTTATGATTGTGTTTATAATTTGTTTGGTTGTTTTGTTGTTTGGCTTTTGCACAAAAGTCCGCGAGCATTGCCACTTTCATTTCACTGCACATCTCGTATGTGTATGTGACAAATAAACTTGACTTGACTTGACTTGATGTTCTCCAGACATGCTGCCTGACCTGCTGAGTTACTCCAGCACTCTGTGGCTAATTCCTTGGTTGTTTGATGAATTCAATCTGATCATGGCTGATCATCTAAAATCAGTGCCCCGTTCCTGCTTTCTCCCCATACCCCTCGATTCCATTAGCTCTAAGAACTATATCTGACTCTCTCTGGAATACATCGAATACATTCAAGAAATATCTGTACATGTAACTTTGCAGAGATGTCGCCAGGACTTGAGGATTCGAGCTATAGGGCAAGGTTGGGCATGCTAAATAAAGGACTTTATTCCTTGGAGCACAGGAGGATGGGGCGTGATCTTATAGAAGCATATACAAATCAAGAGGGGAATAGATAAAGTAGATGCAATGCCTTTCGCCCAGAGCAGGGGATCGAGAACCAGAGGATTAAGGGGAGAAGGGAAAGATGTAATTGGAATCTGAGTGGGAACTTTATCCCAGAGATGGTTCTATGGAACGAGCTGCCGGAGGTGGTAGTTGAGGCAGGAACTATAACAACATATAAAAGACACTTGGACTTGTACATGGATAGGAAAGGTTTAGCAGGATATTCTCCGTGGATTCTCATCTTGTCGTGGTGGAGAAGCTTGTGTGGACCTTGGACTCTGGCCGTCTTGGACTCCATGCCACTGGATCCTGACCCAGATCTGTCAAGGACCGTGGGGTGGCTGTCTGTGCACCAGTCTCCCCACGTTAAACAAAGTCACGCACAGGCATCCTCCATATAGGGAATAGCACCCTGGAGACACCCATGGTCAGCAGGGGGCCAAAGGAGATAAGCGGGATATGGTCCATGCGTAGGCAGCTGGGACTAGCTTAGATGGGGCATGTTGGTCGGCATTGAGATGCTGGGCTGAGGGGCCTGTTTACATGCTGTGTAACGCAATTACTCTATCACTCAACGGCATTCAATTTGTTTTCACTATTACAAGACCAATATTGCTTTTTTAAGCATTTACGATTTTTAAAGTTAGCCGTGTAGTGCTGTCAAAGCAGGAATTACAACAAGTGCTGTCATTCATAAAATGAATAATTAAAACTGCTACGCTAAGTGGTCAGCTACACTGTCAGAATATTCATATGAATGCACAAAACTCTCCAGGGAAAGCATTCATTTTAATATCAGCATCTTAACGCTCGTAAATACATCTCGTAAGTAAGTGGGGGCGGCACGGTGGCGCAGCGGTAGAGTTGCTGCCTCACAGCGCCAGAGACCTCACCATGGGTGCTGTCTGTACGGAGTTTGTGCGTTCTCCCTGTGACCACGTGGGTTTTCTCCGGGATCTCCGGTTTCCTCCCACACTCCAAAGACGTGCAGGTTTGTAGGTTAATTGGCTTTGGTAAAAATTATAAATTGCCTTAGTGCATTGGATCATTGTTAGTGTGCGGGGATCGCTGGTCGGCATGGACTCGGAGGGCTGCAGGGCCTAATTCCGCGCTGTGTCTCGAAGCTAAACTAAACACATTGGTGCAAATAATCGAGCAAAGCAGAATATTTTAAATCCATGTAAAAGTGAGCATTATTCATTAACACACACTAACATTTATTAAGCATCCATAACTTAGCATGACATTCCAAGAACAATGATCAAATATGACATTGGCCCTCTGTAAATTGCCCCTAGTTAGTGGGGATTGGATGAGAAGGTGGGATGACATCGAACTTAGGTGCTCAAGGGTCAGCATGGACTCAGCAGGCCGAAGGGCCAGTTTCCATGCTGTAATTTTTAGGCAATAGACAATAGACTAATCTCTGGAACTCTCTGCCACAGAGGGTAGTCGAGGCCAGTTCATTGACTATATTTAAGAGGGAGTTAGATGTGGCCCTTGTGGCTAAGGGGATCAGAGGGTATGGAGAGAAGGCAGGTATGGGATACTGAGTTCGATGATCAGCCATGATCATATTGAATGGCGGTGCAGGCTCGAAGGGCCAAATGGCCTACTCCTGCACCTAATTTCTATGTTTCTAAGTTTCTAATAGACAATAGCTGCGGGAGTAGGCCATTCAGCCCTTTGAGCCAGCACTGTCATTCAGTGTGATCATGGCTGATCATCCCCAATCAGTACCCCGTTCCTGACTTCTCCCCATATCCCCCGACTCCGCTATTTTTAATTCAATTCAATTCAAAAGAAAAAAAAACAGAGGACACGCACTTTGCAACTCACCTAACAAAAGGTTTGGAGGCCAAGTCAATAGATAATTTTAAGGCAGAGATAAATTATTGATTAGTACAGGTGTCGGGGATTATGGGGAGAAGGCAGGAGAATGGGGTTAGGAGGAAGAGATAGGTCAGCCATGATTGAATGATGGAGTAGACTTAATGGGCCGAATGGCCTAATTCTGCTCCTATCCCTTATGACCTTATGAACAGAAGATGTTTCCACTGTGCCACCCTACATACTGTGAAATAAGTTGGAAATATTGTTTAGTTTAGTTTAGTTTAGAGAAGAGCATGCGCCCTTTTTGGGGCGGGCACTTGCGGATGTCGAACCGGATGGCATCACCCCTGCTGCAGACTTCCGCTGCCTCAAATGCAAGAAGAAGTTTAGAGATAGAGCACGGAAAGAGGCTTAACAGAAAGGGGGAAATGGCCCCTAAGTTTCACAGTCGGCATTATGTCATTAAGATGTAATTATCTTACTTGAACTGTACCATTCATCCACTGCCCTCCCCACTGAGTTTTTGTGATAGTGCATTTCTTCTTTTATGAGCAATAGCTTCGATCTTAGTTCGGGATTTTAACAGTTGCAAATTATTTTGCGTTCTTGCTGCAGGCAATTTACTGAAGGTCCATATCACTCCAAACTTGTCCTATCCATGTACCTGTCTAACTGTTTCTTAAATGTTGCGCTAGTCCCAGCCTCAACAACCTCCTCTGGCAACTCGTTCCATACACCCAACACCCTTTGTGTGAAAAATTGTGTGAAAGATTATATATATATACCACATGTATAGCTCCAGCTTAGAGCGACTGGTTTTTGTACCCTGAGATTTCTCACTTCCCTTACCTCATCTTCCATGTAAAAATCTATATAAGAAAATGTCTCATCTTGACCACTTCCTGTCTGCTCTGTATATTGATCTAAAAAAAATCGCTACCCTATATCGCTATGATTTTTGGCCATCTTACTCACAGTCCTCCTTCGCTGAGGCAGCCCCAAGGATTTTTCCGATCGATTAAAAATAAAAAAGTTATCTGTGTTTTAAAAAAAATCTTGAGATCAGCTGATTGGTCCTCTCGCCTGTCAATCACCATGATGAAGGTAACGCCCCTTCCGGGGGAGGGCAGGACTATAAAACCCCGGATGCCTGTACGTGGCAGTCACTCTGAAAGATCGCGAGGGAGAGGCCACAACTCTGATTCTGCTGTGAGTCTACTGAACTGTGAGTCTACCTTTTATGTGCTTTATGTGGTTAACCCTTTATATTGCTTGCAATAAATGATTTGTTAGCCAGCAATGTGCTTGCAATGAATGATGATTTGTTAACCCTTAATGTGCTTGCAATAAATGATTTGTTAGCCCTTAATGAAATGAAATGAGTTATTTGGCCTGCCCTGTGCTTTTGCTTTTGCTTTGCCTTTGCTTTGCTTGACCTCACCTGAAATGAAAGCAAATGGATTGTATTGTTGGCTGGCCCTGCCTGCCCTGTGCTTGACTTGACTTGAAATGGATTGAAATGTTGGTGGCCCTCCACTCACTGTGCTTGACTTGACTTGACTCACAACATCCATGCTAGCACTCCAGATCCCCACTGGCCACCAATATTGGAATTGGTGGAGAAGTGAAATATTGTATTGGGGGACAAGCCCTCCCGTGTGAACCTGGGACCCAACGGGTCCCACTTAATCTACATATATATATACTACATATATATACATGTATGTATGGGCATGTTTGTATATGTATATATATATATATGCACATAACTTTTTTGTCATTTATATATGGTTTGCAGTGTACTATATTTATATGCAAGTAAGAATACAAACACAATTACATACCATACGGCCCTTCGAGCCTGCACCGCCATATATATATATATATATATCATATAGTATGTATATATCTCGCCATACCCCCTATATACAAGGGCCACATCTACTCCCTCTTAAACACACATGAACTATATAACTATACAGAGAGTTCCAGAGATGAACTTTTTGTGTCATTTATTATATGGTTCATCAGTGTACTAAAGGATTTCCCCCTTATCCTTAAGCTGTGCCCCTTGCCTGGACTTCCCCAATGTCATTGTTCTATCTGGGACACAGGACAATAAAACACTAGACTCTGGTTTCTTTCTTCCATTCCCCACCAACTTTGTCCTAAGACCTTTAGTTGGGGGGCTGAGTGGGAGGAGGATTGTTGTAAACAAAAGCTCTCTGTTCTCTGAGCTCTGCGCTTCAATCTATTGCAACATGGGACTAGGCAAACGATGACCAGGAAAACATACGTAGACATGAGGAATTGCGGAGGGGGAGAGTTGTAGAGTTGTATGTACAAGCATCGTGCCAGTCTGTAATGCAAAGAATTTGTTTAAGAAGGAACTGCAGATGCTGGAAAATCGAAGGTAGACAAAAGTGCTGGAGAAACTCAGCGGGTGCAGCAGCATCTATGGAGCGAAGGAAATAGGCAACGTTTCTGGACGAAACCCTTAAGGAAATAGACAACGTTTCTGGACGAAACCCTTAAGGAAATAGGTAACATTTCTGGACGAAACCCTTAAGGAAATAGACAACGTTTCGGGCCGAAACCCTTAAGGGTTTCGGCCCGAAACTTTGCCTATTTCCTTCCCTCCATAGATGCTGCTGCACCCGCTGAGTTTCTCCAGCATTTTTGTCTACCTTCGATTTTCCAGCATCTGCAGTTTCTTCTTAAACTCCATATATTGTTTGCTCTCTGTACGGAGCCCAGAACCGTGTTAAAGTCTAATGGAGATAAGAAGTGATGACTGGATTAAAAACTGCATGGACATTCATTGAGTTCCGACTCCGTCTGGGCTGGAGATGGGTCCACTGTATATTTAACTTGACAGGTTACAAGATAAAGGTTGCACAGGGACGAGATTAGCTTTTGTTGTGTCTCCGCGATCTTCCTATCACCGTGACAAAGAGCCAAGTAATGATACAGTAACTGCCTTTCAAGGCTTACACCAGACCCCGGGGAGTTTCCCAGCGCGCTCCCCCGGACTTTTCTCAAAGGCCATTAAGCACAGCAGTCAATAACACGATCTCTACAAGGAGGTAGCAGCATACATCACTTTGTGTTACTTCCAGGAGTGTCTTTTGCAAAAAAACTGCGCTATGACAACGAGCTTTATAATGCACTGACTGTGGAACTAAGTGTGGCACTTTGGAATTCTGAATAAGTCATCCAACTAAGGCCAGTTCGATTTGGCAAACCTCGGTATCCTTTGTAGAACTGATGTGAAATTAGTGTGCAAAGGTAGATTAGAAATGCTGGAGAAACTCAGCTGGTGAGGCAGCATCTATGGAGCGAGGGAATATGTGACGTCACTGCTCCTCCTCTCTTCCATAATGTAAAATCAGTGGCGATCGGGCAAGTAGGAGAGATTTAGGTTAGTTTCGAGATACAGCGCGGAAACAGGCTCTTCAGCTCACTGGATCCGTGCTGACCAGTGATCCTCGAACACTAATACTATCCTACACACACTAGGGAGAATTCACAATCTTACCGAAGCCAATTAACCTACAAACATGTATGTCTTTGGAGTGTGGGAGGAAACCGGTGCATTGGAGAAAGCCCATGCAGGTCCCGTAGTCAGGATCGGACCCTGGTCTCTAGTGCTGTGTGTAGTTTGGACTGTTCGACCTGCTGCCCTCTGGAAGGCGCTATAGGTGCATCAAATCCAGGACAAATAGACTCAGGAATAGTTGCTTTCCGAGAATTATAACTACTATTAATTCTAATTCACACATGCACTGACTTCACTGCCCAACACGGACTTCTGGATATATGTATATATGTATGTAGCCCGCAGAAATTGTGCACCTATTCCTTCCTCCCTTCTGTTTTTTGTTTTTTCTGTTTCTTGTTTTTTGTGCTAAATTGTATGTATGCACTGAGTACGAGCAGCTTTCATTTTCACTGTACATGTATAGTGACAATAAATGGCATATCTATATCTGTAATGCCCCTGTCCCACTTAGGAAACCTGAACGGAAAGCTCTGGAGATTTTGCGCCCCACGGAGGTTTTTGTCAGTCTCCCTACCTGCTTCCACTACCTGCAACCTCCGGCAACCACCTGCAACCTCCGGGAACCGCACGGAAAAACCTAGGGTGGGGCGCAAAGTCTCCCAAGGTTTCCATTCAGGTTTCCTAAGTGGGACAGGGACATTATTAGGCAGCATCTCTACCCGCTGCGCCACTATGCCTCCCTGCTGAGTATGTTGAGGCTCGGCCGGCTGAGTAATAAAGGCTGCTTGTCTTATCTAACTCTGTGAGAACAGCAGATTGGACAAAACGGCAACATAAGCATGTGGTTCCAGAGGGAATTCCAGAACCATTATATGGAACGCAAAGCCCTTCCACACAACGTGTACAGAGAATGTAATGCAGCATGAGTGATATCTACACTCCAACTGTTTGGCACAAAATTCCACTTTCCATTAGACCCACTACTTCCAGAGGCACACTGCAAACTTAATGCTCATATTCAATGTGATGAAGGATTTGGGTCATAAGTGTTAGGTGTAGAATTAGGCCATTCGGCCCATCTAGTCTACTCTGGCATTCAACCATGCCTGATCTACCTCTCCCTCCTAACACCGTTCTCCTGCCTTCTCCCCATAACCCCTGACACCCGCACTAATCAACAATCTATCCCTCTCTGCCTTAAAAACATCAAATGACCTGGCCTCCACAGCCTTATGTGGCATAGAATTCCACAGGTTCACCACCGATATAGTGTTTGTGTGCGGGGATCATTGGTTAGCACCGGCTCGGTGGGCCAAAGGGCCTGTTTCTGCGCTGTACCTCTGAGCCAAATCCAGTGATTTATAGCAGCATTTGATCAAAAGATCAGGGATTTGACTTAGTTTCGCTGCCTGTGCCTGATTGATGCAAACGGCCTGTCCCACTTGGGCGTCATTTGCGTGTCACGCAGATTTTGCACGAAGATTTTTTACATCTCAAAATCCCGGGGCGCCGCGCGCAACCGCACGTCACTGCCTACGCCACCACGCACCGTGCGCGCGTAATATGCACCATGCGCGCATCACGTGCGTGTCACGACACACGTGCGTAAGTTGTGACGCGTAAATGATGTACGTAAATAACGTGCAAATGCCGCTCAAGTGGAACAGGCCCTTAAGTCTACCCTTGCTGTTGTATCCACAATATCTCCTCAGCTGCACCATTCATCCTTCCTTCCCCTGAATAGCAAGGACTTCAACATTGTGCGGAGTTGACGTGTAGCAGCCGATGGCTTGATGCGCATTTAGAACCAGTAACAAACGAGAAAGTTTTCCTTTTTATATTTATATTGGCCTTTCAATATGGTAATTTGCACGAAGGCAATTTTTTGAAAATATTGCTATTGTCTGCATCTCCTGCCTTTTGCATCAGTCTTAGACATTTGAACCCCCTTTTCTGAGAAAGAACCTTATCCATAATTCCAGAAGTGATTCCCAGCTCATTTCAGGAGCACAGTCTATTGCCAAAGTATAATTTGTTGCAAAAGGTCAAATCTGCAGAATCGTTTATCCAAAGTGTGGCATGGATACCTACAGGCAAAACAAAATCAAGTACATTCTTTTACAAAGGTTTAGGTTTAGGCTTACTATTGTCACGATGGTGACCCACAGCTAGGTTCTAATTGACGGACAGTCAGTGCTGTCTGTACGGAGTTTGCACGTTCTCCCCGTGACCCGCGTGGGTTTTCTCCGGGATCTCCGGTTTCCTCCCACACTCCAAAGACGTACTGATTTGTAGGCTAATTGGCTTGGTATAATTGTAAATTGGGTGTAGGGTAGTGTTAAGTGTGCAGGGATCGCTGGTCGGTGTGGGCTCAGTGGGCCGAAGGGCCTATTTCCGTGCTGTATCTCCAAGTTACACTAAACTAAGCTGTCAGGTATCAAATGTTGAACTCTTTTCATGATATCATCGTTCCAACTGCAAAGTTATTTGTCAGAGGATCATAGAGGCATACGGCACAGAAACAGGCCCTTCAGCCCAACACATCCGTGCCGTTGCTGCTGTATTTAATCTAATTTTAGTTCCTGGTTTAAGGATGTGAAAATGTGCCCCCTCCACCACTTTTCCTTCTTTATAACTAATTATTGGCCGTGGGTGGCTGTCTGGCATTGTCCAACACGATCTGCCTTCCTTCTTTTGGTTATGTGGGCAAGAAGCCAAGGATAGACAAGTCAATTTGAGATAGTTTTAGCTTTTTTTATTTAGTGTACTTTTATTATCACTTGTACGGCGAGAAGCTTTTTTGTTATGTCCTATCCAGTCAGCGAAAAGACTATAGATGATTACAATCGAGCCGTCCACAGTGTACAGATAAGGGATCAAGGGAATAACATTTAGTGCAAGATAAAGAGTTTAGTGTTTATTTCGTTTTATTATTGTCCTATCTGCCTTGGAAAGACTATACATGATTACAATCGAGCCGTCCACAGTGTACAAAGGGAATAACGTTTAATGCAAGATAAAGCTCAGTAAAGTCCGTTTAAAGAGCCCAAGGGGTCTCCAATGAGGTAGATGGGAGGTCAGGACCACACTCCAGTTGGTGATATTCGGCTAGTCCCAAAGATAGGCACAAAATGCTGGAGTAACTCAGCGAGTCAGGGAGCATCTCTGGAG
This sequence comes from Leucoraja erinaceus, assembly GCF_028641065.1. NCBI lineage: Eukaryota > Metazoa > Chordata > Chondrichthyes > Rajiformes > Rajidae > Leucoraja > Leucoraja erinaceus. The sequence continues at coordinate 29,578,001 of NC_073402.1, read as the reverse complement.
AGAAGGAATGGGTGACGTTTCGGGTCGAGACCCTTCTTCTGAGAGCCAGGGGAGAGGGAAACAATAGATATAGACGTGTAGGTGATGTAGAGAGATATAAAAAGAATTAAAGATATGCAAAAAAAGTAACAATGATAAAGGAAACAGGCCATTAGGGTGAAAACAAGCTGCAGACAATGAGACTCACAGGGACGACAGTGGAACTAGTGCAATGCTTAGGGTGCGGGAGGGGACAGGGAGAGGGGGGGATGCAAGGGTATTTGAAGATGGAGAACTCAATATTCATACCGCTGGGTTGTAAGCTGCCCCAAGTGAAATATGAGGCGCTGTTCCTCCCATTTGCGTTCTCACCAATGCAGAGGCGGCCACGTGGAGATCTGGGATCTGAGCTCCTTAACGGAAGGGCAGATTTCAATCCCCCTAGATAAAGCATTTGGACTGACTCGAGTTGACATTCCTGCAGCTCTGCTCAATGCAGCAGCAACCACCGTGTTCAAATGATTCAAGATGCCCTTCAAACACAACAAAAGTAGCGCGTGGAAAACAATTGCTGTGAGTAGTCGACTGGTCATAAATAAATCCCAGGTTAATGAATCAGCCCGCCAAAGTGTCACATTTTTGACTCTCCTCCAGAAAAAAAAATAGTTTGGCTCAACAACTCATTCAGTTCAACTCATGATCTGTCTCCAATAATTCATTAACACTTTCAATTCATGCCTGACAATATATCTTTAATTTAGTTAAGATTACTTTGCTCTCGTCCAGTCTAGTTTATTGTCACGTGTAAAGTGAAAACCTTTTGTTGTGTGCTAACCAGTCAGCGGAAAGACAACACATGATTATTATACGGGTGCTGTCTGTACGGAGTTTGTACGTTCTCCCCGTGACCTGCGTGGGTTTTCTCCGGGTGCTCCAGTCTCCTCCCGCGTACAGGTATGTAGGTTTTATATATGGGCTTGGTATAAATGTACATCGTCCCCAGTGTGTGTGCAGGATAGAGTCAGTGTGCGGGGATCGCTGGTCGGCATGGACTCGGTGGGCCGAAGAGTGTTGGAAGGAACTGCAGATGCTAGTTTAAACCGAAGATAGATATAAAAAGCTGGAGTAACTAACTCAGCGGGACAGGCAGCATCTCTGGGGAGAAGGAATGGGTGACGTTTCGGGCTGAGTTACCCCAGCTTTTTTGTGTCTATCTTGGCCGGGCCAAAGGGCCTGTTTCCACGCTGTATCACTGTCTTGCAAAGTTATCCAGAGTTGAACATTTCACAGTACAAGGCCTTTAGATATAATCATTGTTTTCACATAATCTCAAATGTGTATAACTGTACTGAAATACCACAGCAAGACATTTCACCCCCCGTTATCTGTGGTCGAAGGGCTCGGGGTCACTTTTGTTTTATTGCATGTGAGCAGTGGGATATTAACGATCAATTACAGTGGCACATTTCATCTGGAGCAACTTTCAGAGACACCAGTGTGAATAAATTAATGCGGAAATTGTGCTTTCAGAAGGTGATGCCGAAAATGTGAGAATGTGTAAGTGCAATTAGATCCAATTACGGTGTCAATTTCACATGGAATCGCATACCAGAAGCGATCGCGCTTGAAAGTTGCTTTTATTTCACCACTCCAGCTCTTTAGACTGTCGAGATACAGCGCGGAAACAGGCCCTTCGGCCCACCAAGTCTGTGCCGACCAGCGATTCCCCGCACACTAGCACTATCCTACACACACTAATGACAATTTACAATTTTATCAAAGCCAGTTTACCTACATACCCTTGGAGAGGAAAAGACTACAAAAAGTAGTAAACACTGCCCAGTCCATCATCGGCTCTGACCTTCCTTCCATCCCTCGAGGGGATTTATCGCAGTCGCTGCCTCAAAAAGGCTGGCAGCATCATCAAAGACCCACACACCATCCTGGCCACACACTCATCTCCCCGCTACCTTCAGGTAAAAGGTACAGGAGCCTGAAGACTGCAACGTCCAGGTTCAGGAATAGCTACTTCCCCACAGCCATCAGGCTATTAAACCTGGCTCGGACAAAACTCTGATTATTAATAACCCATTATCTGTTATTTGCACTTAATCAGCTTATTTATTCATGTGTGTATATATTTATATTATGGCATATGGACACACTGATCTGTTCTGTAGTCAATGCCTACTATGTTCTGTTGTGCTGAAGCAAAGCAAGAATTTCATTGTCCTATCAGGGACACATGACAATAAACTCACTTGAACTTGAACTTGAACGTGTACGTGTTTGGAGTGTGAGAGAAAACCCACGCATGTACAAACGTACAAACTCCGTACAGACGGCACCCGTAGTCGGGATCGAACCAGGGTCTCTGGCGCTGTGAGGCAGCAACTCTACCGCTGCTGCCTGTAATCTTGTAATCTCAGCGTGGTAAACACCTTGCGCGTCGGAAATGATGAGACTTTTACAAACATTACAACACACATAGATGCCAAATGAGAGATGTATTACTGTGGAGATATTTCAGCACAGCCCTCTGCGCGTTTGCCAATAGGCTGACAGACTTGATTAATTTCTTACATTTGGCCCTGTGTAGCTACTGGCTGTGTGTCCCATTGCTCATTTTGATGAGAAATTTCTCTCTCCGACAACGCAGCCTTGCTTTATGCTCAGTCAACTTCATTGAATGTCATTCTACAAAGGGAACCATGCCCAAAATCAAACATATCTTGGAGCCATAGGGGCAAAGAGTCACAGGGCATGGAAACAGGCCCTTCGGCCCAACTTGCCCATGCCGACCAAGATGTTCTATCGCATCGCATCGTATTAACTTGTTGGGAAGAGGGAGTGGCCGGGGTGCGACCCTTCCTTGATTATGCTACCTCTTAAAGAGAACGCTATTTCCAGGTGAAAGGACATGTGGAACGGTACATTTGAATCTGGCTGCGACCAATCTACCGCGCCTGTTATTCTTGTCGATCGGCAAGATGGGATTAGCCCCAGACCCTTTTGTACCAAAGATCCTATAGTGGAGCAAATAGTCAGAGGCAGTTTCTCAGCTGCCAGCCTGCCAGGTCCGAGTGACTGTACTGCCAGGCCTCGGTGACTGAGCTGGCAGCCCAAGAATCCATTCGGCCCACAATGTCTATACTAGCCTTCTGGAAACCAGTACCTTTGGCCCACAACACCCATACTAGCACAACAGAAAGCCCCCCCCCCCCCACTGGCGAGCAATATTGGAATTGGTGGAGGGGTGGGATATTGCGTTGGGTGACCAGCCCTCCCGTGTGATGCTGGGACCCAACGGGTCCCCCTTAATCTAGTTTAAACTAAGCCGCAAAAGAAATCAAGAAAAAGTCCACATGGCATTAATCCAGTCACAAGAACAACGCACGGCAGTGTGATTTCAAGTCGGCACCAGTACGAAATGTTCAAGTTACAGCTGTCAGCTGGATATTACAATTATGCAGGGCATATTCTATGATAATTGGGCTTGTTACCAGAAGCTACTGATGCCTCCATTCCATATCAACCGTGACATGCCTTGCACATCCCTTTCTCTGTAACCTTGCGTAGTCTTATAATTCATAAGTTCATCAGTTATGGAAGCAGAATTATGCCATTCGGCCCATCAAGTCTACTCCGCCACTCAATCCTGGCTGATCAATCTCACCCTCCTAACCCCATTCTCCTGCCTTCTCCCCATAACCCCTAACACCCACACTAACCAATAATAATAATAATAATAATAATTTTATTTATAAAGCGCTTTTAGACAACATCAGTTACCACAAAGTGCTATACATGGGAAATCAACAAAAAGTTATCACAAACTACTAAAACCATTAAGACGACAGGACTATAAAAACAGTAAAAAATTAAAAGACATTAAAAGCACTAAAACAGGAACAATGTCTCAGCCAGTGTCGAAAGCCAGTGAATAAAAGTGAGAAAACCAAGATTCAAGAAACCCGCTGAGTTTCTCCAGCAATTTTGTGTACCCAAGAATCTATCTATCTGCCTTAGAAATATCCACTGACTTGGCCTCCACAGCCTTCTGCGAGCAAAGAACCCCACGGACTCACCACCCTCTGACTAAAACAATTCCTCCTCAAGGAATATGTTTAAGAAGGAACTGCAGATATTATTATGTAAAAGAATATGTGTGTTATGATTGTGTTTATAATTTGTTTGGTTGTTTTGTTGTTTGTCTTTTGCACAAAAGTCCGCGAGCATTGCCACTTTCATTTCACTGCACATCTCGTATGTGTGTGTGACAAATAAACTTGACTTGACTTGACTTGAGATGCTGGAAAATCGAAGGTAGACAAAAATGCTGGAGAAACTCAGCGGGTGAGACAGCATCTATGGAGCGAAGGAAATAGGCAACGTTTCAGGCCGAAAACCGTCAGGAAGTAAATGGGTAACGTTTAGGGCCGAAACCCTTCAGGGTTTCGGCCCGAAACGTTGCCTATTTCCTTCGCTCCATAGATGCTGCCTCCCCGCTGAGTTTCTCCAGCATTTTTGTCCTCCTAAAGGAACACACTTTGCTTTGCACAGAGATTCCCATTGCCAAAACTACCCATGGAATGAAAGCCAAGAGGCCCTTTATTTCATCCGCTTGGTGATCAAGTTAAAATTCATATCTAATATTCATATTTCAAGAAACACAATCCCACTCGGTAATTTATGTTGCATTTTTGAGCATGAGGGAGGATGGTAATGGCACTGCTTGCATTTCTCCGGACAGAAACTATTCCTCATTATAAAGAACGTGCAGAAATATGAAACGTTAATTTTTTTATATTAATTTCAAATGTCAGGTTGTTGCGAGAAATGTAAGCCGTTTAGTTTATTGTCACGTGCTAATGTTGCGTGCTAACCAGTCAGCGGAAAGACAACACATGATTACAATCGATCCACACACAGTGTATAGATACATGATAAAGGAATAACGTTTAGTGCAAGGTAAAGCCAGCAAACATAGAAACATAGAAAATAGGTGCAGGAGTAGAGGCCATTCGGCCCTTCTAGCCTGCACTGCCATTTGATACGATCATGGCTAATCATCCAACTCAGTATCCCATCCCTGCCTTCTCTCCATACCCACTGATCCCTTTAGCCACAAGGGCCACATCTAACTCCCTCTTAAATATAGCCAATGAACTGGCCTCAACTACCTTCTGTGGCAGAGAATTCCCCAGATTCACCACTCTCTGTGTGAAAAATGATTTTCTCATCTCGGTCCTAAAAGACTTCCCTCTTATCCTTAAACTGTGTGACCCCTTGTTCTGGACTTCCCCAACATCGGGAATAATCTTTCTGCATCTAGCCTGTCCAACCCCTTAAGAATTTTGTAAGTTTCTATAAGATCCCCCCTCAATCTTCTAAATTCTAGCGAGTACAAGCCGAGTCTATCCAGTCTTTCTTCATATGAAAGTCCGATTAAAGATAGTCCCGAGGGTCACCATAGAGGTAGGTCGGAGTTCAGCACTGCTCTCTGGTTGTGGTAGGGTTTCAGGCCTTCATAACTGCCCTGGGACTAGTATTGGCAAACCACTTTCTTCAGCCAGTGTCTCGATTAATTGATTGATAGAAACAGCATTGAGAAGATGTGAGATTCGTCCTATCAGGCAAATCAGTCCAATTCTTAAAGATTTGGTCTCCATTTATTGACTTATTGCAAGCATGTGGTGCAACACAACCTTAGAAATTAATTGTTTCAGAACTGGGTGAGGGGTGGGTAAAGATATAACCATATAACAATTACAGCACGGAAACAGGCCATCTCGGCCCTACAACTCCGTGCCGAACAACTTCAGTCTGAAGAAGGGTTTCGGCCTGAAACGTCGCCTATTTCCTTCGCTCCAAAGATGCTGCTGCACCCGCTGAGTTTCTCCAGCAATTTAGTGTACCTTCGATCTTCCAGCATCTGCAGTTCCTTCTTGAAAACTTTTTTCCCTTAGCCCAGCTGCCTGCACTCATACCATAACCCTCCATTCCCTTCTCATCCATATGCCTATCCCATTTATTTTTAAATGATACCAACGAACCTGCCTCCACCACTTCCACTGGAAGCTCATTCCACACCGCTGCCACTCTCTGAGTAAAGAAGTCCCCCCTCATGTTACCCCTAAACTTCTGTCCCTTAATTCTGAAGTCATGTCCTCTTGTTTGAATCTTCCCTACTCTCAAAGGGAAAAGCTTGTCCACGTCAACTCTGTCTATCCCTCTCATCATTTTAAAGACCTCTATCAAGTCCCCCCTTAACCTTCTGCGCTCCAGAAGGTTATGAAGTAGGTATATCCCTTTCAAATTTTCTTTTTTCTCTTTTTCTCTTCTCTATTCTTTTTTCTTCTTATTTCACATCACCATCTTGTTTTCTTTTTCAAGTTATATAATATTCTCTTTCTCTCTATTTCTTGCTTTTCTTTTCTTTTTTATTATTAAATTTAAAATAACTTGTACATGAAATGTAATATGTTATTCATGTCTTATCTTATTGTACATCACTAAAAAAAACATTAAAAAAAAAAAAAAACAGCATGGAGAGAGGCCCTTCGGCCCATTGAGTCCGTGCCGACCATCGATCGCCCGTTCACACTAGTCCTACACTGTCCCACCTTCGCACCCATTCCCTGCCTGCAGCGGCCAATTTACAGTGCGCCAATTAACCTACAGACTCGCAAGTCTTTGGGATGTGGGAGGAAACCTGAGCTCCCAGAGGAAACCCACACAGTCACAGGGAGAACGTGCAGACTCCACAGTGGGGGCAACATTGAGCAACTAGTGTGAACGAGTGATCGATGGTTGGCATGTGTTCATAAGTTCATAAGTCAGAGGAGCAGAATTAGGCCATTCAGCCCATCAAGTCTACTCCACCATTCGACCATGGCTGATCTATCTTTCAATCTCAATCTCAATCTAATTCGACCAACCCGACTAATTTCTTTAGACAGACAGCGGTGACTCTGTGGAATTCATTGATTCACAGTCGGCTGTGGAGGCCAAGTCGTTGGATATTTTCAAAGGGAGATTGATAGATTCTTGTTTAAGAAAGAACTGCAGATGCTGGAAAAATCGGGCTGAAAGGCCTGTTTCTATGCTGTATCTCTAAACTAAAACTAACGATATATATATATATATATATATATATATATATATATATATATATATATATATATATATATATTAGTTAGTATTAGTTAGTATAGTTAGTTAGTTAGTTAGTATATATAGTTAGTAGTTAGTTAGTTAGTTAGTTAGTTAGTTAGTTAGTTAGTTACAGTTGCTGGAAAATTGAAGGTAGACAAAAATGCTGGAGAAACTCAGCGGGTGAGGCAGCATCTGTGGAGAGAAGGAATTGGTGACGTTTCGGGTCCAGACCCTTCTTCAAACTCATGATTAGATTCTTGATGGGAAAGATAGATCAGCCATGGTTGAATGGTGGAGTAGACTTGATGGGCCGAATGGCCTAATTCAGCTCCTAGAACTTACGAACTTATGAACTTGCTGCGGAGAGTGATGTTTCAGCCACTACTGTGCCACGTATCCATCTGCAAAGAGAAACTTAATCCACTCTGGGAAAGGCATTAGTGTCACTTGTGAGATATTAACTCCGGTGGAATTCTTTGCAGATGTCTCTTGAAACTTTCCACAGGAGTTTGGATCATAAGGGAACGAGAGAGAGAGAGAAGAAAAACAAAGCTGGATCCGTGAGCCAGCTATTGCAGTGCCAGTTCAGAGTTGGCAGCAGCCTGTGCAACCTCGTCAAGGGCAGTGAATGCAGAGCTAACGTCCAACGTTCTGCCGATGAAAATATCCAACTCATTTGGCCACCGCAGTAAAACTTTCCATCGGTGAGATTTCGCCACCACTCCGTTAATTTGCTTCGGTAAAATTGTAAACGATCCCTAAGATGGACGCAAAACGCTGGAGTAACTCAGCGGGACAGGCGGCATCTCTGGAGAGAAGGAATGGGTGTGACGTTTCGGGGTCGAGACCCTTCTTCAGATTGTCAATAGATGATAGATAATAGGTGCAGGAGTAGGCCATTTGGCCCTTCGAGCCAGCACCGCCATCCAATGTGATCATGGCTGATCACCCCCAATCAGTACCCCGTTCCTGCCTTCTCCCCATATCCTCTGACTCCGCTATCTTTAAGAGCCCTATCTAGCTCTCTCTGGAAAGCATCCAGAGAACCTGCCTCCACCGCCCTAGTGTGTGTAGGATAGTGCGAGTGTACGGGGTAATCGCTGGGCAGCACAGACTCGGTGGGCCGAAGGGCCTGTTTCCGCTCTGTATCTCTAAACTAAACTAAACTAAACTAAACTAAACAGTAGCAAAAGCCTCCAGAAAACCTGTCAGCTGGATTCTGAATGAGAAAGAATCATTGAAATGTTATCGTCAACTTGGCTTGGTAGAATTTCACTTTGGCTATGAAAGCCATGGTGTCATGGAAACGGTTGTATGGAAGTGGCAGATATGTATGGGTTGATTAAATCTAATCTAGGCTTGCCAGCACAGTCTTATTTATTGCAGCCAGTGCTTACCGGAGGCTACTGTGCCTCTTGAAGCCTTGCCAGTGGTACTGACTTTAACCCTTGATGCTGCCTCGTCTAAGATTTCTTCAGGCATTCTTCCCCAATTCTCTGGAGTTTAGAAGGATGAGGGGAGGATCTTATAGAAACATATAAAATTATAAAAGGACTGGACAAGCTAGATACAGGAAAAATGTTCCCAATGTTGGGCGAGTCCAGAACCAGGGGCCACACAGTCTTAGAATAAAGGGGAGGCCATTTAAGACTGAGGTGAGAAAAACCTTTTTCTCCCAGAGAGGTGTGAATTTGTGGAATTCCCTGCCACAGAGGGCAGTGGAGGCCAAGTCACTGGATTTAAGAGAGAGTTAGATAGAGCTCTAGGGGCTAGTGGAGTCAAGGGATATGGGGAGAAGGCAGGCACGGGTTATTGATCGGGGACGATCAGCCATGATCACAATGAATGGTGGTGGTGGCTCGAAGGGCTGAATGGCCCAATGGTGATCAATGGTGTTTTATCATTAATGTTTAATTATTATTAATGTTTAGTGTTTTCTGAGTCATTCGTAACTGTCACTGTACGTCATGTTGTTACCTGTGGGCGGAGCACCAAGGCAAATTCCTTGTATGTGAATACTTGGTCAATAAATTTACTTACTTACCTACTTACTGACTTACAGCGCCAGAGACCTGAGTTTGATCCCAACCGCAGGTGCTGTCGATACGAAGTTTGCACGTTTTTCCTGTGACCTCCAGCACTCCAAAGACGTGGAGGTTTGTAGGTTAACTTGGCTTTGGTAAAGATTGTAAATTGTCCCGAGTGGGTGTGGGTGGGATAGGGTTAATGTGCGGGGATCGCTGGTCGGCGCGGACCCGTTGGGCCGAAGGGCCTGTTTGCACGCTGTACCTCTCAGCTAAACAAAGTATGTTTCGACGCATTCACGGCACTATATTTAAAGCCAGTTGTTACTGTTGAATATCTGATAATTACCCTGTTAACTCGAGGTGAGAAAGGCTTCAGCGATAGTCATGGTGTGGGTTTTTTTTTTAATGCTTTTGTTTTAATTGTGATCAAGACCCAGTGTACAATTGCACGGAATGAGCCATGTAATAAATGCTGCCACTTCATTTGTCTTACCCAACACTAATTGCATTTTTAATTGCACCTCATTTCCATTTCAAATTGCTATGCGCAGGGCATTAGCTGTGTTCGTTTGTGTTAATAATTACCGCAGTGCTGCATTACTCATTCCGTGATTTTTGCAGTCATAATCTATTCTGAGTTCCCCGTTCACCTGTAACTGATGTATTTTCTATCTCCAGTAACGTTCGCTGTTTGGGACTCTTTCACAAGAATCTGTTGACGTTGGTTTGCGAAGTGTCGCAGTGGCCAAGTTTAGTTTAGTTTAGTTTAGAGATACAGCGTGGAAACAGGCCCTTCAGCCCACCATGTCCGCACCGACCAGCTATCCCCGCTCACTAACATTAACTCACACTCACACACACACTCACACACACTCACACACACACACTCTCACACACTCACACACACACACACACACACACACACACACACACACACACACACACACACACACACACACACACACACACACACACTCACACACACACACACACACACACACACACACACACACACACACACACTCTCACACACACACACACACACACACACACACACACACACACACACACACACACACACACACACTGGGGACAATTTACATTTAAACCAAGCCAATTGACCTACAAACCTGTACGTCTTTGGAGTGCGGGAGGAAACCGAAGATCTCGGAGAAAACCCACGTAGGTCACGGGGAGAACGTGCAAACTCCGTACAGACGGCTCCCGTAGTCAGGATCGAACCCGGGTCTCTGGCGCTGTAAAGCAGCAACTCTACCGCTACAAGTAGCTCAGCCTGACCCGCTGAGTTACTCCAGCACTTTGTGTTTCCCTCAGGATTCCAGCATCTACAGTTCTTGTATAATGTGCCTTTGTACTTGCGGTGGATACAAATTAATCTCTGCGCTTTGCTTCTCGCTCCATCCATTAAAGTGATGAATTCCCCTCACATCCCACACTGTCGGGCTCCCCTGTTTCTACATTCACTCTCTCAGGGAGCGCTGTGTAAATGATGGTGTTCACAACGCACGTTGCATAATACATGTTACAATTTAAAATTCAACGATGCCATCCCGGGCCGACCATTTTTAATGGCCATCATACATCTGCATGGGTGCCACAGCCTGTAGCCTGGATTTATAAATGTTGCCTGAACAATTACTCTCTTGCGACAAGATGAAGATGTAGCGTTTCCGCGCAGTTTCCCACCGCAGCCAGGAAGCGGGAATTTTTCTCTTGCGAGCCGCGCTGAATATTTCGCTGCTCACGGTCGGCGCGCCTCACCGCACGCCCTTCGCATTTCCACGCCAAGAAACGCCACCACTTTCGAAGCTGCAGCAGTGGCGCGCGCAGCGGTAGAGTTGCTGCCTCGCGGCGCCAGACGTCCCGGGTTTGATCCTGACTACATTCTCCCCATGACCTGCGTGGGTTTTCTCCGGGTGCTCCGGTTTCCTCCCACACTCCAAGGACCTACAGGTTTGTAGGCTAATTGGCTGGGTATAAATGTAAATTGTCCCTAGTGTGTGTGTGTGTAAGATCGTGTTAGCGTGCGGGGATTCGCTGGCCAGCGCGGACTTGTTGGGCTGAAGGGCCTGTTTCCGCTTTAAACTGAACGAGAGATATCATAGTCTCTGAACGTCTGAAGAAGGGTTTCGGCCCGAAGCGTCGCCTATTTCCTTCGCTCCATAGATGCTGCTGCACCCGCTGAGTTTCTCCAGCACTTTTGTGTACTAGAGATATGGTAGAACCGGTGTGTAAGGGTGACCAATGGGCCAAGGGGCCCGTTTCCCCGCTGAAACTGTCAACGGAACTGAAAATATATTTTTCGTTTTCACAGTTTTACAACTTTTGACCATCGTAGTTTTTTGTTTAAAAATTTCCGTGAAAATTGCTTCAAAGAATAAATTGACAGCATTTGCTGACCTAACCCTAGCACCGTGACAACGACATCAGTCAGCGACATGTTGAAGTGGGTACCCCCCCCAGTTTGAATCAATGACACAGTTCCAGATACTATTAACGATGATGGTGCACAAGGGCATGTCCCACTTATGCAATTTTTTTCAGGCGACTGCCAGCACCCATCATAGTCGTAGCAAGTGGCTGAAAAATGTCAACATGTTGAAAATCCAAGCGGTGACCAGAAAAAGGTACGACTCTTGGGGCGACTACTCACCACCAAACAGGTGTCTTCCTACCACAACCCGACTGCAGAGCTGAACTACTATCTACCTCACTGGTGACCCTCGGACTATCCTTGATCGGACTTTGTTGGCTTAACTTGCACTAAACGATATTCCCTTATCATAGAAACATAGACATTGAAAATAGGTGCAGGAGGAGGCCATTCGGCCCTTCGAGCCAGCACCGCCATTCAATGTGATCATGGCTGATCGTCCCCTATCAATAACCCGTGCCTGCCTTCTCCCCATATCCCTTGACTCCACTAGCCCCTATCCAGTGACTTGGCCTCCACGATGTATCATGCATCTGTACACTATAAATGGATTGGTTCTAATGTGGCTTTTCGCTGACGGGTTGGCACGCAACAAAAGCTTTTCCCCGTACCTTGGTACACGTGACAATAACGTGACTACACTGCTGCACCACTGTGTTGCCCGACATGATGGCTCATAATCGTCTGATGCAAGGGCTACAACCACTGCTGTTTCAGCTGTCCCCGGGGTGGGAGATTGCAACCTTCACGTGGCCCGCCCTGTTTTGACAAATGCAATCAACCCGGCGTGCACAATCAAATAAGATCAAATAGAACAAGTTGCCCTACAACTTTAGGCTGTGCACACCATACACAACAAGAAGAAGCTGTCCCTGAAATGCTGGGAGCTGACAAGACTGGGTAGAGAGTATGACATTGCTGTCGGAGGCAGGAAGTGCCTTGGAGGTAAGCCAGCAAGCCATCTCGAGCAGAGCATACGTGCCACTGTGTCTGGGTCAAGCAGGCTGCTTCTGTGCATCATGGCCAACATCCTAGGACATGTGGTGGGACTGAGGGAAGCATCGCTCACTTCCAAACCAGATGGGCAGAATGCAAGACTTAAGGACGGGCTGCACGGTGGCGCAGCGGGTAGAGTTGCTGCCTCACAGCTCCAGACACTCTGGTTCGATCCCGACTATGGGTGCTCTCTGTACGGAGTTTGCACGTTCCACCCGTGAGCTGCGTGGGTTTTCTCTCTCCATCTTCGGTTTCCTCCCGCACTCCAAAGACGTGCAGGTTTGTAGAATAATTGGATTGGTATAAATGTAAAATTGTCCCTAATGTGTATGGGATCGTGTTAATGTGCAGGGATCGCTGGTCGGTGCAGACTCGGTGGGCCGAAGGGCCTGTTTCGGTGCTACATTTCTAATCTAAACTTACACCATTCTGTAGGCATGAGAATGGCTTCCTAGACCAGACCTAGATTGAAGATGGAGAGAGAAAATATACATAATACTCGCCAGAATAGGTTTCATTTTACACACATGGTTAATAGTCAAACATTCAAATAATTATTGTACCAGATATAATATATCTTTAAATATTCCGCTTCCAAGACTTTGGCTTCAGGGCTAAAAAGCTGCCAACATATTTGTGCAGGTAATTTGACTGCAATCATTCTCCTTTCTTGGCAAGGCGACACTGCATATTTCCATGAAAAGCACTCATAAGGGACAAAAATGCTGGAGAGACTCAGCGGGTGAGGCAGCATCAATGGAGCGAAGGAAATAGGCAACGTTTCGGGTCGAAACCCTTCTTCAGACGTCGACCCCTGAAACTTTGTCTATTTCCTTCGCTCCATAGATGCTGCCTCTCCCGCTGAGTTTTGCCAGCATTTTTGTCTACCTTCGATTTTCCAGCATCTGCAGTTCCTTCTTAAAAACTCAAAGAAATAAGCTGTGGATGATTAAAAAAGGAATTTACAGTCACAAAAAACATTCACATTCATTACTTTCCATTGGGTTGTAATTGTTTGCAACAATGCCATCTCAACGAGGAAACACTTTTTCACACAGAGAATGGTGAGTCTGTGGAATTCTCTGCCTCAGAGGGCGGTGGAGGCAGGTTCTCTGGATGCTTTCAAGAGAGAGCTAGATAGGTCTCTTAAAAATAGCGGAGCCAGGGGATATGGGGAGAAGGCAGGAACGGGGTACTGATTGGCGATGATCAGCCATGATCACATTGAATGGTGGTGCTGGCTCGAAGGGCCGAATGGCCTACTCCTGCACCTATTGTCTATATTTCTTGAGTTTAGAGTCTGGAGATACAGCGTGGAAACAGGCCCTTCGGCCCACTGAGTCCATGCCAACCATATGTGGAAGTCCCTTCTTCAGACTAGACTAGATTAGACTAGGTAGTCTGAAGAAGGGTCTCAATGTCAGGGGAGTCCAGGGGCCACAGTCTAAGAATAAAGTGGAGGAAATTTAAAAATGAGATGAGAAAAAACCTTTCACCCAGATAGCTGTGGATTTGTGGAATTCTCTGCCACAGAGGGCAGTGGAGGCCAATTCACTGGATGAATTTTAAAGAGAGTTAGGTAGAGGTCTAGGAGGTAGCGGAATCCAGGGATATGGGGAGAAGGCAGGAATGGGGTGCTGATTGTGGATGATTAGCCATGATCACAATGAATGGCGGTGCTGGCTCGAAGGGCCAATTGGCTTACTCCTGCACCTATTTTCTAGGTTTCTATGACCCGAAACGTCACCAATTCCTTCTCTCCACAGATGCTGCCTGTCCCGCTGAGTTACTCCAGCATTTTGCGTCTGTGTTCAGTTTAAAATAATTGCCTGATGGTTAGAAACGGCTCGCCTGCTCCAGTTGTACACTCTCTGTGGTAGGTCAATTATTCACCTTGGATTCATTCAAACTTGTCTGATTAAAGTTGTCAAATACCAAGGTTAAGTGTTTTTCTCAGCAGAAACCAAAGAGCTTCTGATCAGGCTTTTTTCATAAATTCTAGGAGCAGAATTAGACCATTCGGCCCATCAAATCTACTCGGCCATTCAATCATGGCTGATCTATCTCTCCCTCCTAACCCCATTCTCCTGCCTGCTTCCCATAACCCCTCACACCTGTGCTAATCAAGAATCTATCTATCTCTGCCCAAAAATATCCGTTGGCTTGGCCTCCACAGCCGTCTGTGGCAATGAATTCCACAGATTCATCAACCTCTGACAAGAAATTCTTCCTCCTCTCCTTTCTACAGGTACATCCAATTTATTCTGTGGCTGTGCCCTAGACTCTCCCACCACTGGCAACATCCTCTCCACATCCACTGTATCCAGGCCTTTCACTATTCGGTGGATAGCCACCATGTGGAAGGCAACCTCATCTCCGTTACACAGTTACATCTCTTCACCAGATAATAGCTGTCCAGGGTATGACCTCCACAGAGGAGAGTGGGTGAAGCTCAACAGACTTGGTGCTGGAGTTGGGCGTTCCAACACCAGCGTGTGGAGATGGGGGCTCCCTCCGCCAGAGCCCAGCCTTTGAATGTGGAGCAGAACAGCAGACAGCCAACCATGTCATCTCTGGGTGCCCGCTCTACCACCCACCAAATGGAGCTGTGTCAGGGCCTGGCAGACATAGACGCCAACAGAGACATCACCCGGCTTGAGATCTAACTATTCCTTTGGAGCGGCTGGGCTTGTACACTGTGGAGTTTAGAAGGGTGAGAGGGGATCTCATTGAAACATATAAGATTGTTAAGGGCATGGACACGCTAGAGGCAGGAAACGGTCTCGATGTAGGGGGAGTCCAGAACCAGGGGCCACACACAGTTTAAGAATAGGGGGTAAGCCATTTAGAACGGAGACGAGGAAACACTTCTTCTCACAGAGAGTGGTGAATCTGTGGAATTCTCTGCCTCAGAGGGCGGTGGAGGCCAGTTCTCTGGATGCTTTCAAGAGAGAGCTAGATAGGGCTCTTAAAAATAGCAGAGTCAGGGGATATGGGGAGAAGGCAGGAACGGGGTACTGATTGGGGATGATCAGCCATGATCACATTGAATGGCGGTGCTGGCTCGAAGGGCCGAATGGCCTACTCCTGCACCTATTTTCTATGTTTCTATGAGAGAAGAAATCGGTGATGTTTCGGGTCGAGAGACATCTTAGTTTAGTTTATTGTTGCGTGTACCGAGGTACAGGGAAAAGCTTTTGATGCGCGCTAACCTGTCAGCGGAAAGACAAGTGGGAGAGTCTAGGACCAGAGGTCACAGCCTCAGAATTAAAGGACTTACAAAAGCTTTTCCCTGTACCTCGGTACACGCAACAATAAACTAAACTAAGATGTCTCTCGACCCGAAACATCACCGATTTCTTCTCTCATAGAAACATAGAAAATAGGTGCAGGAGGAGGCCATTCGGCCCTTCGTGCCAGCACAGCCATTCATTGTGATCATGGCTGATTGTCCCCTATCAATAACCCGTGCCTGCCTTCTCCCCATATCCCTTGACTCCACTAGCCCCTAGAGCTCTATCTAACTCTCACTTAAATCCATCCAGTGACTTGGCCTCCACTGCCCTCCATGGCAGGGAATTCCACAAATTCACAACTCTCTGGGTGAAAAAGTTTTTCCTCACCTCAGTCCTAAATGGCCTCCCCTTTATTCTAAGACTGTGTGGCCCCTGGTTCTGGGCTCGCCCAACATTGGGAACATTTTTCCTGCATCTAGTCCTTTTATAATTGTATACGTTTCTATAAGATCCTCCCCCTCATCCCTCCAAACTCCAGTGAATCTCTCCAGAGATGCTGCCTGTCCCGCTGAGTTACTCCAGCATTTTGTGTCCATCTTCGGTTTAAACCAGCATCTGCAGTTCCTTCCTACACATTTCGACTGCTCTGCTGCGAAATCTCCTAAAACTAAACTGAATTCAGCTGAGAAAAGAGATGTTTTTTTGGTGGGAATTGATTCAGTTATTTGCCTCATTACCTCCAAGCAGGAAGTTTATTTCTTCAAGTCCCAGGTGAAGAGAAGGTCCTCACAGGATCACCTTGTTTAAATGTTTTCGACTAAATAAGCCCACACTGAAGCCCCGCTCACTCTGCAGATAAACCACCCATGTCTCGAAGCTAATTTGGCCACTTCACATTATAATATCTCGCCGAAAGTACGTAATCCCGCTGGGAAGCCGCTGAAAGCCGACCTCTTCAAACATTGCTCAAATAACTGCGGGATAATGGTGCCTCGTATCAACAATTTGCGGTTATTATGGCACCTGTTAATGCAGAAAATCACACAAACTTTCAACTGAAATGTAATTTAGTTTAGTTTAGAGAAACAGGCCCTTCGGCCCACCGTGTCCATGCCGACCAGCGATCCCCGCACATTAACTCTATCCTACTTCACCTTCTTGCCTATGGCTAAAGTTGTACGACAACTTGCTCTGTTTGATCTACTGTTTGTGCACGCCAGGTTGATTGCATTCGTCGAAACAGGATGGACCACGTGAAGGTTGCAATCTCCCACCCCCACTCTACCCTACACACCAGGCATGTGCCGTGACTAATTACTCAGGGTAGGCAGTCATTCGGCCTTTATAAAAATAACTTCATCCGCGCAAACGCAGATTGTTCTCTCCGTAAAAATAGAAAATAAAAATAAGGGCAGTAACAATCCAATTTGCCCAGGGCTTCCTAGTCTCCTTGACTCTGAATTACTGAATGGTTGGGGGTGGGTGGGGGGTGAAGGGTGACACAATTCCCCTACCTTCTCCCCATAGCCCCAGACACTTAGTGGATATATTTAAAGCAGAGATAGATAGATTCTTGATTAGAACGGGTGTCAGAGGTCATGGGGAGAAGGCAGGGGAATGGAGTTAGGAGGGAGAGATAGATCAGCCATGATTGAATGGTGGAGTAGCCTTGATGGGCCGAATGGCCTTATGACCCGTACTAACCAAAGAACCCACTCACCATACATGGGTCTTCCCCACCAATGGGCAATCCTGGAATAACCACGTTACTATGTTTACACACCTTCCATTCTCTGCCACGCTGAGCCACATCATCAAGGAAATGTGTCGGGAGGAACCGCAGAGAGGCACAGTTAGACTTCTCTAACTTCAAGTAACCCATGCTTTCCCTCACTCTCCATCCCACCCCCTCTTCCCAGTTCTCCCACCAGTCTGACTATCTCCGCATTTATATTTTATCTCTGTTTGCTTTGTTGTTGGTCTTCTCCGAGCTAACAATGATCTATTCGACATTGTCCTTGATCTGCATCCCCATTGTCTCGTTTTCACACCTTACACTTCCTTACCTCTGCATCTCCCTCTCCCCTGACTCTCAGTCTGAAGAAGCATCTCGACGGTGGGGGGATGTTTTTATGTTCAATGTTAAATACTCAAATGGCAACTCAAATTTCACCAATTGGTGTACGTGAAAATAAATGTCCTTTGTCCTTGTCCTTTGACCCAAAATGTCACCCATTCCTTCTCTCCAGAGATGCTGCCTGTCCCGTTGAGATACTGCAGCATTTCGTGCCTGTCCAGCAAGAAAAGAGCTGTTTTTTGATTTGAGTATAGGAGCAGTGAGGTTCTACTGCAGTTGTACAGGGTCTTGGTGAGACCACACCTGGAGTATTGCGTACAGTTTTGGTCTCCTAATCTGAGGAAAGACATTCTTGCCATAGAGGGAGTACAGAGAAGGTTCACCAGACTGATTCCTGGGATGTCAGGACTTTCATATGAAGAAAGACTGGATAGACTCGGCGTGTACTCGCTAGAATTTAGAAGATTGAGGGGGGATCTTATAGAAACGTACAAAATTCTTAAGGGGTTGGACAGGCTAGATGCAGGAAGATTGTTCCCGATGTTGGGGAAGTCCAGGACAAGGGGTCACAGTTTAAGGATAAGGGGGAAATCCTTTAGGACCGAGATGAGAAAAACATTTTTCACACAGAGAGTGGTGAATCTCTGGAACTCTCTGCCACAGAAAGTAGTTGAGGCCACAGTTCATTGGCTATATTTAAGAGGGAGTTAGATGTGGCCCTTGTGGCTAAAGGGAACAGGGGGTATGGAGAGAAGGCAGGGATGGGATACTGAGTTGGATGATCAGCCATGATCATATTGAGTGGCGGTGCAGGCTCGAAGGGCCGAATGGCCGAATCCTGCACCTATTTTCTATGTTTCTATGTTTCTATGAAAATGTGGTTCACTTTAGACTTAGGAAGCGAGTGTGTTTTGTAGGAAATGATGAATGTTGAGTGGGTTTTATTCACATTAATTGGAGTGCTGGCAATTAATCACTGACTGGGGCGATGTGCTCAGACTGTCCGGGGACAGTAACGGGATGATACAGAGTGTTCAGGCCTGAAGCTCCCATTTCTTGGTTCAAAGGCTGAAGTTTGAGTTATGGCAATCACTGCAGGATCATTAATCAGATGTGTTCAATCCTTTGCCTTAAAAGTTTATTGACCGTTTGGTACAGGCTGTAAAAATGAGTGGAGATATTTATGGCCTAAAACATAAAGGCAGATAAATTTAAAGAAAATCTAGCCGATATTTTCAATGCCCTTCAGCGGTGCAATTAGAGAGACAACGGAGAGAGAGGGAGCTTCGGGAGAAGGTTGGACACCGCAACACAGATCGTATAAAACACGGGATATATGTCACACGCTTTAGGGCAGTCATGGTGGCGCAGCGGTAGAGTTGCTGGTTTACAGCGAATGCAGCGACGGAGACCCGGGTTCGACCCCGACTACGGGTGCTGTCTGTGCGGAGTTTGCGCGTTCTCCCCGTGATCTGCGTGGGTTTTCCCCGAGATCTTCGGTTTTCTCCCATACTCCAAAGACGTGCAGGTTTGTAGGTTAATTGGTTTGGTGTAAATGTAAAAATTGTCCCTAGTTGGTAGTAGGGCAGTGTTGATGTGTGTGGGGGTTGCTGGTCGGCGTGGATCGCTGGTGCTGTATCTCTAAACCAAACTAAACTAAAGCGAAGAACAGATCGCAGTTTAGTTTAGAGATGCAGCGTAGAAACAGGCCCTTCGGCCCACCGAGTCCACACTGACCACACGAGCTTCTCCACCACGACACGGTGAAAATCCACGGACAATCCTTCTATCCATAGATGCTGCCTCACCCGTTGAGTTACTCCAGCATTTTGTGTCTACCTTCGATCTTACCAGCATCTGCCTTTCTTTCTTAAACATATATATATATATATATATATCTATATATATATTTATATATGTATATATATATATATATATGTGTATATATATATATATATATATGTATATATGTATATATATATATATGTGTATATATATATATATATATATATATATATATATATGTGTGTGTGTGTGTGTATATATATATATATACATATATGTGCGTGTATATATATATATATGTATATATATATATATATATATATATATATATATATATATATATATATATATATATATATATATATATTTTTATATATATATATATATATATATTTAGTTAGTTAGTTAGTTTAGAGATACAGCATGGAAACAGGCCCTTCAGCCCACCAAGTCCATGCTGACCATCGATCACCTGTTCACACTAGTTCTATGTTATCCAACTTTCATATCCACTCCCTACACACTAGGGGCAATTTACAGAGGGCCGATTAACCTACAATTGTGGAAGGAACCCGGAGCACCCGGAGAAAACCCACACAGCCAGCGAGAGCATGCAAACTCCACACAGACAGCACCCGAGGATAAGCTTGAAACGGGATTTCTATTTCAAGCCCAAGTGAAAATGAATGCAATAATTTATTCCACTTTATAGTAAGAGCTACTCACAGAAACACTTTAGAATTTAGCTGTATGATCACAAAGGATGAGATCATCCTTCCACAATAAAACAAGAAATATAGTCATTAGACTTAGCTTTATAAATTATATTCACTGGTTACTACGAGACTCCATGCCCTGCGGCTGAAATGAAACATTTAATATCAATAGTGAGCATGGAGACTAATCCTTTTCCTGTTAATAATATTGGATCAAATGGTTTAATGCGTTTTATCTAATCCTAATCTGCTTTACAACAGCAAGCTCAGAAAGCAACTCTGCTTTTAGACTGGAGACGAGAGATACTGTGCGGAAACAAGCCCTTCGGCCCACCGAGTCTGTGCCGACAAGCGATCCCTGCTACACTAATCTACTGGGACAATTTTACGATTTTTCCAAAGCCAATTGATGTGCAAATCGGTACGACTGTTAGTTTAGGCAAATTTGCCTTTTAAGAGGCATTTGGTTAGGCATATCGATATGGAGGGGATGGTGGGATATGAATTTGGGGCGGCACGGTGGAGCAGCGGTGGAGCTGCTTCCTTACAACGCCGGAGACCCTGGTTCGATCCTGATTACGGGTGCTGTCTGTACGGAGTTTGCACGTTCTCCCTGTAACCGCTTGGGTTTTCTCTGGGTGCTCCGATCTCCAAAGATGTGCAGGTTTGTAGATTCATTAGCTTTGTAATTTGACCCTAGAGTGTAGGATAGTGTTAGTGTACAGGATGGTCACTGGACGGCACGGACTCGGCGGGCCGAAGGGCCTGTTTCCGCGCTGTATCACTATGGTAAAAGAAAGAAAAGTAGTATTTACGTACAACACCTGGACAGGTACGTGGATAGGAAAGATATCGAGGGATATTGGCCAAGCAAGGGCAAGTGGGACTGGTGTAGATAGCGTATCTAGGTTGGCATGGGCAAGTTGGGCCGAATGGTCAGGACCACACTCTAACTGGTGAGAGGATGGTTCAGTTGCCTGATAACAGCTGGGAAGGAACTGTTGATTCTGGAGGTGTGCGTTTGTTTTCACATTTCTATACCTCTTGCCTGGTGGGAGAGGGGAGAAGAGGGAGTGCCTGGAGTTAGTCTGGTTCTTGATTTTGCTGCTGGCCAAATCAGCACATCCTCACACTCCTTCATCACATTTCCCCCGGCCTCAGCCTTTCCCCTCCCCTTACCCCATTCCCTCTCCCCCCTCATATCATCGTCTCCCTCCCTCACTTCCCTCTCTCTCCCATCTGATTCCTTCTCCTCCCACCCCTCCTCCCCACTTCATTCAGTCTCTCTCCACCACTTTAAATATTATGCCATTGTAAACGATTTGGCCAATCTATTGCAATACATGGCTAGGAACGGTATGGGCCAAACGCGGGCCGGTGGGACTGGCATAGATGGGGTATCTTGTGGGAGTTGAGGAGATGTGAATGCTACGGAAAGGGTGCAGAGAGATGGGGGAGAAACATTTGGATAGACACAACATCTACATGTGTCTCTACATGTGAGAATATGTGTATAAATATACATCTATCTATATATTACTAAAACTCTCATCTTGTTTGCTTCTATGCATGTGTGTGTGTGTGCCTGTTTTCCTATGTGATCCCCGAACTACGCCAAAATGGTACACGATAGCGCTACAATATTTGGACCACCTTACTCACAATTGTCCTGTGGTGTGGTGTATCGTTTCGTTCAGATTGATGTTATATTTTACAAGTTATTCACATTTTTAACTTTACAAAATCCCACTTTGAGAAAAATCTCTTCCATCTGCACTGGCAGTTACAGCTATGACGTCACAATGGGAATGCAGCTACAATGTTGCTATCCCAGGACACTGAGTCCTGGCAGCCCTAGCAAGTACACTTGCACGTTTTTGTAAAGTTTCAAACTGGACAGTCGCCCCTGCACAGTTGGGGGAACGGGTGAGTGATGGAATATTGTGTTGGGGGAACGGGTTACGTTGGGGGAACCAGATTTCTCGTGGGGGCTATGGGTGAGTGGTTGAATATTGCGTTGGGGGACCAGGCCTCCCGTGTGATAGGGACCCAATGGGTCCCACTTGGTCTAGTATAGATATAAACACTGAACTTTGTTTCTGGTTTATTATATTGTTTAGAGCGAGTTATGTTTCAATATGCCATTGTGCTGCAGCAAGTAAGAATTTCATAGTTCTATCAGGGAAACATGACAATAAAACACTCTATCTCTTGGTTGGCATGGTCGGGTTGGGCCGAAGGGCCTGCTTCTGTGCTCTATGTCTCTATGACTCTAATTCTTCAAGCCTAGGTGTCAATAAGACATCATACGCACCTCAGATACTCCGTGGAACATTAAAAAGAAAATCCATTCTTAGAGATACAACATGGGAACAAACCCTTGGTCCACTGAGTCCACAACAACCAGCCGTCAATCCTACAAACTTGGGACAATTTACACAAGTTAATTAACCGACAAACCTGCACATCTTTGGAGTGTGGGAGGAAACCGGAGCACTCGGAGGAAACCCACGTGGTCACAGGTGGAACGTATAAACTCTGTACAGACAGCACCCCGTGGTCAGGATCGAACCCGGATCTCTGGCGCTGTGAGGCAGCAACTCTACTGCTGTGCCACCGTGCCACCCTTGAGAACTGCAGACCGTATCTTACCCTTTGCTCTATATAAGTTCGGCTTGAGTTCCTCTGCCATTTCTCAAGCCCCGAAAACGAAAAAAAAAAAATGTCCTCATAGTCTGCAAAATAGCAGTGTGAAAAACATGCTGAACTCAAAGGAAAGTCTAGAAGTGTCTAAATATAGTCGGCTCAATTAAAACGAAGCTTCCAGCTACAAGGTGTTACTGGAAGAGGTGAATCAATGGCTCCGTAGGGCTCCGAAGGGTAACGAGAACATTTTACTGCATCAACTCAATTTTCAATGAGTGAACTCAGCTTATGAAGTATAATTTTTCCATCGCTCCGAGTCATGATTAGGTTTCAAAGAGATTGGTCGCAGTATTTCTAATGGGTTTCTCCGAACATGCAAGTAAGGATTTATTCCATGGACTTGAGTGATACAGTGCGGAAACAGGCCCTTCGGCCCACCGGGTCCACACCGACCAGCGATAGCCCCGTACGCTAGCACTATCCTACACATTCTAGGGACAATTTGTGCAATTTTTTACCAAAGCCAATTAACCAACAAAAGAAGGGTCTCGACCCGAAACGTCACCCATTCCATTCTCTCCAGAGATGCTGCCTGTCCCGCTGAGCTACCCCAACATTGTTGTCAATCTTCGGTTTAAACCAACAACTGCAGTTCCTTCTTACGCAACCTACAAACCTGCTCATCTTTGGAGTGTGGGAGGAGACCGGAGCACCCGGAGAAAACCCACGTGGTCACAGGGAGAACCTACAAACTCCGTACAGACAGCACCCGTAGTCAGGATCGAAAACCGGGACTCTGGCGCTGTGAGGCAGCAACTGTACCGAGATTCAAAATTCAAGATACATTTATTTATCGCATGTGCCAGTTGGCACAGTGAAATGTGTATTCACTACACAGCCATACGATTAAACCACTGCGCCACCGTGCCACTATCCTTGTTTTATTAAGAACCCTTTGAGCCACATTCTGGTCCACAGCTGAGATGATGGTTAAGCAACTAAGTCTGTCCATGTTGACATTCTTCTCAATTAGTTCCTTGCGGTTATGGATGGTCCACCTACACTCTGGTTCTGTGCTTCTGAAGTCAGGTTAGTGAGGCCTCCTCCATGGCCAGAGTCAGTCCCACCGCAAATTGGAGGAGGAGCAGCACCTCATATTTTGCTTGGGCAGTTTACACCCCAGCGGTATGAACATTGACTTTGTCAATTTCAGGTAGTCCCTGCTTTCTCCCTCCTTCCCCTCCCCTTACCAGCTCTCCCACGGCCCACTGTCTCCGCCTCTTCCTTTCTTCTTCCCCCCTCCCCCCACCCCCACATCAGTCAGAAGAAGGGTCTCGACCCGAAACGTCGCCTATTCCTTCGCTCCATAGATGCCGCCTCACTCGTTAGAGCTAAGAGCTATATCTAACTCTCTCTTGAATTCCTGGGGCTCTCTGGCCTCTCCACCCCCCCCCTCCCTCCCTTCCTCTCACCCCCTACTCTCATTCTGAAGAAGGGTCCCGACCCGAAACGTCACCCATCCTTTTTCCCCCACAGATGCTGCCTGGCCCTCTGAGTTACTCCAGCACTTTGTGCCTATCAAAGTCCTATAAACCTGTGCCATGTCTTCCTGACTCTTACACTGTGTGTAAAGTGCTCAGTATTGTTCCATCGAACAGTACCACGGTTGATCAGGGAGTGATTTAAACGAGAAATTTTTGTGTATTAGAATGTTTGACCTATTAATGATAAAATATATTGGAAGTTAATAACAGAGCCAAATATTTGTGTGACAAGAAAACTAGAAGCTGGTTTCCAAGAGTCAAGAGAGAGTCAAGAGTCAAGAGTCATTAATGTCATTTGGACCCCTAGAGGTCCAAAACGATATTGTTGATAAGTTTTACATAACATCCATCACATAGCCAGGATTCCTCTCCAGCACTCTCCCCCCCCCCATGTCAGAGTCAAAGGGGGGCGATGGCGATTGAATTGAAGCCACGGGTGGTGCAAGACACTGCAGAAGTTGGAGCCCCCGGTTGCGCTGCAAGTACCCGATAGACACAAAATGCTGGCTCCAGTCTTCAACTCTGCAAGTCAGGCAGCGGGATCTCCTGGCGCCGCTGGCAGAGAGCAGCAGCCCCCATAGGTGACAGTCACCCATTCCTTTCCAGCTTCTCCGGGGCATGAGTCGGCCTTACCTACTGAGTTGGACTCCAGCATTTTTGTGCCTATACGACTAAATGAGTTCTGGTGCAGGGAGAGATTAAGTTTCCCCCCCCCCTCCCACTGAGTTAAAAATAGTAACACACCCCACAAAAAATAACAAAAACTACATTAAAACACAGACAGAAAATAATAAAAACGCGGACAGACTGCAGAGGCCGCTGCTGGCCAGAGCCGCGCCGCCTACCGGAAATTCCACTGAAGATAGACACAAAATGCTGGAGTAACTCTGCAAGTCAGGCAGCGTCTCTGGGGAGAAGATATAGGTGACATCACCCATTCCTTTTCTCCGGGGATGCTGCCTTACCTACTGAGTTACTCCAGCATTTTGTGCCTATATGCTAAATGAGTCACAGACTGAGTATATATTACCCTCTCTTTCCGCAATTGCCTGACCTCGTTTGTCAAAGCTTTTTTTTATTTTTGCGATTTCTAAATCTGCTAAAAACAGAGTATATTACTCTTTATTGTGTGTCAAACATTTTTCTATTTTGATTGTGTATCATTTTCATATCCGTGCAGTGTCTAAAGGTGTTATTATAATGGCATCTTCGTTTGAATAACTAATTCAGTCACAGTCAGCCAGCTCCATTGAAGTTCTATCAGTTTTTCTTAGTCAGAGTCAGACTAATTCTTTAGTCAGAGGGTGGTGAATCTGTGGAATCCATTGCCATAGATGGCTCTTGACGTCAAATCAATGAATATCGATGTATTCAAGAGAGGGTTAGATTTATCTCTTATGGCTAACGGAATCAAGGGATATGGGGAGAAAGCAGGATTCTGGATGATCAGCCATGATCATATTGACTGGTGGTGCTGGCTCGAAGGGCCAAATGGCCTACTTCTGCAACTGCTTTCTATATTTCTGTGATATCTCTAAGGCGGAGATTGATTGGTTCTTGATTAGTACAGGTGTCAGGGGTTATGGGGAGAAGGCAGGGGAAAGGGGTTGAGAGAGAGAGAGATAGAGATCAGCCATGATTGAATTGCGGAGTAGAGTTGATGGGCCAAATGGCCTTATTCTGCACCTGTAACTACAAACTTATGAATTCAATATGTGGGAGCACACATTCTTGTTTGGAAAGGTAGAGAGAGACAAGGTGACCTTGAGTAAAATTGCCAGCAAGAAACAATTATATTTCAAGGAGTGCCTTCATCAAGTCATATATTACAATTAATAAAATAGCTGCATTAATCATATTTAATGAGCATATAATCACCAAGATCAATATTTCATTCGGGATGAACGATAAGCTCAACACCGAACAACTCTTAAGATGCACGATACATTTTTAAAAATAAAATTAAATCCAGCCTGGCTGGGTTCCGAACAGCATCATTTAAATTTGACGCTATAAACATTAATGCATCTGACAGATAAAATAATATGCTATCATTCAAGTGCTTGCAAAGGCAGGAATGTTTCTAAGAAGGGCCTCTGGTCATCGATTGCCGCTGTGATGCTGGACAGGTCCAGTTTAAAAGGGTACATCATTGCCACGGTGATTGATGGAAGTATAAAAGCAAAACGCAAGGTAGACAAGTTTGCTGGAGAAACTCAGCGGGTGAGGCAGCACCCAAAACGTCGCCTACTCCTTGGCTCCATAGATGCTGCCTCGCCCGCTGAGTTTCTCCAGCAATTTTTGTCTACCTTTGATTTTTCCAGCATCTGCAGTTCCTTCTTAAACAAAGCAGAAGGCGAGCTCTGTTCTCGTTATTATAACCATGTTGTCAGAGAGGAGGAGGTGGAGTAACTCAGCGGGAGAGGCAGGATCTCTGGAGAGAAGGAGCGGGTGGGAGAGATTGGGAGGGAGAGATAGATCAGCCATGATTGAATGGCGGAGTAGACCTGGTGGGCCGGATGGCCTAATTCTACTCCTATTCCTTATGACCTTATGGCCTTGTAAGACCCTTCTTCAGAAGGAATCGAATGGGGGGGGGGGGGGGGGGGGGGGGGGGGGGGGGGGGGGGGGGGGGGGAGAGAGGGGGGGTTCAAGATTCAAGAGAGTTTATTGTCATGTGTCCCAGATAGGACAATGAAATTCTTGCTTTGCTTTAGCACAACAGAACATAGTAGGCATGAATACAGAACAGATCAGTGTGTCCATATACCATTATATAAATATATACACACATGAATAAATAAACTGATAAAGAGCAAATAAACTGATATTGGGCTATTAATGTTCAGACTTTTGTTATGGAAAGATATAGAATAAATTAATGAAAGATTTTTTTAAAAAGTATCGATGAGAAAGGAAATGGGCCATGTTTGTCTAGTCTAGTCGTGTGTGAGTCACTACTAGGAGGGATAGGGAAGCAGTCGATGATGTATGAGTACATCCATGTAAACCAGCATCTGTAGTTCTCTCCTACACATTTCATCTGCTCCACCGTGACATGTCCTCAAGGTACGTCTCTCCTTTGAAGAAGTTCTCCTCCTCTCACCGGACGAGAGTTCTGCGACATTCCCCTTTGATCTCTCATTTTCACCCCCTGCCCTTCCATATCTCTCGTTTCCCTGACTCTCAGCCTGAAGAAGGGTCTCCACCCGAAACGTCACCCGTGGTTTAGTTTAGTTTAGTTCAGAGATTCAGCGCGGAAACAGGCCCTTCGGCCCACCGAGTCCAGGCCGACCAGCCATCACCCTGTACACTAGCACCATCCTTCCCACACTGGGTATAGTCTAAAGAAGGGTCTCGACCCGAAACGTCACCCACTCCTTCTCTCCAGAGATCCTGCCTGTCCCTCTGAGTTACTCCAGCATTTTGTGTCAGTGTTTGTGGCAAACTCTGAGCGGGAGATGTGACAATGTTATGCTTTGAAACGGCCATGGCTTAAACAACAGTACAGTAAATCAGGCTTTGGCCGTTTGCCTCTGAGGATGTGGTGGGTGACTGTCTGGTCAGGGTCGGTGCCCCTGGAGATATAACTAGATCAGAGATTACAGGAAGGACATTTGATACTGTTGCTGGTTGATATGGGGTTATGAGCGTGTGAACATGTACGTGTTGAGGATCAATAATTCCAGCGTTCCTTTGTTCCAAAGCTTCGTGGTTCAGAAGCCTCAGCAATGTGTGTTACGTGCGCTCTAAGCTGCGATGGCCATTTTAACCCTCGAGATCAAACCCTGTTTGAGTTGCAGATGAAATCTCTCTGTGAGTTTTAGACACACGAAAGCTGAAGTAACTCAGCGGGTCAGAGAGCATCTCTGGAGGAAAGGAATAGGTGACATTTCGGGTCGAGATTCTTCTCCAGTTTAGTTTAGTTTAGAGATACAGCACGGAAACAGGCCCTTCGGCCCATCGAGTCCGCGCCGACCAGCAATCAACATACACAAACACTATCCTGTACACACACTAGGGATAATTTACATTTATACCAAGCCAATTAACCTACAAACAATAGACAATAGACAATAGGTGCAGGAGTAGGCCATTTGGCCCTTCGAGCCAGCACCGCCATTCAATGTGTAAAAATGTTGCCCCTCAGGTTCCAATTAAATCTTTCCCCCTCCCCTCCCCCCCCATCTTAAACCTCTGGTTTTCAATCTGTGGAATTAGACAATAAACAATAGACAATAGGTGCAGGAGGAGGCCATTCGGCCCTTTGAGCCAGCACCATCTTTCAATGTGATCATGGCTGATCATCCCCAATCAGTACCCTGTTCCTGCCTTCTCCCCGTATCCCCTGCACGTCTTTAGAGTGTGGGAGGAAACCAAAGATCTCGGAGACAACCCAAGCAGGTCACGGGGAGAACGTACAAACTCCGTACAGACAGCGCCCGTGGTCAGGATCGAACCCGTGTCTCTGGCGCTGTGAGGCAGCAACTCTACCACTGCGTCACCGCGCCGCCCCCCCAAACAATCTTCAGAGCAGAGATAGACACAAGAAGCTGGAGTAACTCAGCGGGACAGACAGCATCGCTGGAGAGAAGCAATGTGCGACGTTTCGGGCTGGTAACGAGAGATATAGACGGTGATGTGGAGAGATAACCAACAATGAATGGAAGATATATCGATGATGAAGGAAACAGGCCATTGTTAGCTGTTTGTTCAAGAAGGAACTGCAGATGCTGGAAGATCGAAGGTACACAAAATTGCTGGAGAAACTCAGCGGGTGCAGCAGCAGCATCTATGGAGCGAAGGAAATAGGCAACGCTTCGGGCCGAAACCCTGAAGGAAATAGGCAACGTTTCAGGCCGAAACCCTGAAGGAAATAGGCAACGTTTCGGACCGAAACGGCTGGAAACGTTGCCTATTTCCTTCGCTCCATAGATGCTGCTGCACCCGCTGAGTTTCTCCAGCAATTTTGTGTACCATGTTAGCTGTTTGTTGGGTGAGAACAAGAAGCTGGTGCGACTTGGGTGGGCGATGGATAGGGAGAGAGGGAATGGTTTAATGCCCCCTGTCCCACTTAGGAAACCTGAACGGAAACCTCTGGAGACTTTGCGCCCCACCCAAGGTTTTCGTGCGGTTCCCGGAGGTTTTCGTCAGTCTCCCTATCTGCTTCCACTACCTGCAACCTCCGGGAACCTCTGGGAACCGCACTGAAGTGGGGCAGGGGCATTAAGCAGCATCTGCAGTTCCTTCTAACACATGCTCTATGCTGGAATTTGCATGGTCAATTTGACAGCCAGTCTCTCATTGAAACAATTCACTCCCTCATTTCAACCGAGCATTTTATTGCTTTGCCGAATGCCATTCATATAATTTGACATCTTAATGCCTCTTCACAGGGAGCTAGCATTTCAATTAAGGCTGTCCAGCACAGTACATTGGCATGAGTGGACATGTTTCACATAAAGCATCTTAATTCCATCTGCACAGCTCCTAATTTCTTTTGACATGTATAATTTGCCTAGCCATTACTTAGATAACTACTTTGAATAATATTTCAGCCACACTCTAAAATTTGGGTCTTCTATACATATTTCATGTAGCTTTTGAAAAGGGACAAAAATCTGTTTTTCTTCAAAGGGTGGAGAAAGCAAATATTAGTCATACAGCATGGAAACAGGCCCTTCAGCCCATCTTGTCCATGCCGACCACCGAGGACTGCTCTCACCCCAACCATGGACTGTTTAACCTCCTACCATCCGGGAGGCGCTACAGGTCTCTCCGTTGCCGAACCAGCAGGTCGAGGAACAGCTTCTTCCCGGCGGCTGTCACTCTACTCAACAACGTACCTCGGTGACTGCCAATCACCCCCCCCCCCCCCCCCGGACACTTATTATTATTTATTCAAATCATTTGCTATGTCGCTCTTCCAGGGAGATGCTAAATGCATTTGTTTAAGAAGGAACTGCAGATGCCGGAGAATCGAAGGTACACAAAAAAGCTGGAGAAACTCAGCAGGTGCAGCAGAATCTATGGAGCGAAGGAAATAGGCAACGTTTCGGGACGAAACCCTACGGGTTTCGGCCCGAAACGTTACCTATTTCCTTCCTGAAGGGTTTCGGGAAGGGTTTCGGCCCGAAACGTTACCTATTTCCTTCCTGAAGGGTTTCGGCCCGAAACGTTGCCTATTTCCTTCGCTCCATAGATGCTGCTGCACCCGCTGAGTTTCTCCAGCTTTTTGTGTACCTGCTAAATGCATTTCGTTGTCTCTGTACTGTACGCTGACAATGACAATTAAAATTGAATCTGAATCTGAATCTGAATCTGACCAACATGCATTCTTCTGATGTGTAGGAAGGAACTGCAGATGCTGGTTTAAACCGAAGATAGACACAAAAAGCTGGAGTAAGTAACTCAGCGAGACAGGCGGCATCTCTGGAGAAAAGAATTTGGTGACGTTTCAGCTCGAGAACATTCTTCACAGCTGTTACATAGTGCTCCTTCCGCCACAGATGCTGCTTGGACCATTGAGTGCGTATCTTGCTCCATATTCCAACATGTGCCACCTCTTTCCTGTAATCCTTTGAGATGATCAGAGTTGGGAGTTTCCACAAGGCATATGTATAGCTTTAGCACAAAGTTACAGCCAAGCAGCTGGCAACAAGCATATGTTTATAATCTCAATCAAATTCACATCTGCGTTGCCAACACTTCAAAAATAAATGTATTCTTGTTTAAACAGAAGGAACTCATCGTTAAATGCCATTGTTTCAAATGGGGGATAGGGAGCTATTGAACCAATGGGTGGCACGGTGGCGCAGCGGTAAACTTGATGCCTCATGCCCCTGTCCCACTTAGAAAACCTGAACGGAAACCTCTGGAGACTTTGCGCCCCGCCCAAGGTTTCCGTGTGGTTCCCGGAGGTTTTTGTCAGTCTCCCTACCCGCTTCCACTACCTGCAACCTTCGGCAACCACCTGCAACCTCCGGGAACCGCGCGGAAACCTTGGGTGGGGCGCAAAGTCTCCAGAGGTTTCCGTTCAGGTTTCCTAAGTGGAACAGGGGCATAACAGCGCTTACAGCACCAGAGACCCGGGTTCGATCCCGACTATGGGTGCTGTCTGTATGGAGTTTGTACGTTCTCCCTCTGATCACGTGGAGGTTTTCTTCAGTTTCCTTCCTCACTCCAAAGACGCACAGATTTGTAGATTAATTGGCTTGGTATAAAATGTAAAATTGTCCCTAGTGTGTGAAGGATAGTGTTAGTGTGCAGGGATCGCTGGCCAGCGCGGACTCGGAAGTACATAGAAACATAGAAACATAGGTGCAGGAGTAGGCCATTCGGCCCTTCGAGCCTGCACCGCCATTCAATATGATCATGGCTGATCATCCAACTCAGTATCCTGTACCTGCCTTCTCTCCATACCCCCTGATCCCTTTAGCCACATCTAACTCCCTCTTAAATATAGCCAATGAACTGTGGCCTCAACTACCTTCTGTGGCAGAGAGTTCCAGAGATTCACCACTCTCTGTGTGAAAAATATTTTTCTCATCTCGGTCCTAAAGGATTTCCCCTTTATCCTTAAGCTGTGACCCCTTGTCCCGAACCTCCCCAACATCGGGAACAATCTTCCTGCATCTAGCCTGTCCAACCCCTTAAGAATTTTGTAAGTTTCTATAAGATCCCCCCTCAATCTTCTAAATTCTAGCACGTACAAGCCGAGTCTATCCAGTCTCTCTTCATATGAAAGTCCTGCCATCCCAGGAATCAGTCTGGTGAACCTTCTCTGTACTCCCTCTATGGCAAGAGGTACAGTGGAAAGCTTTTTGTTGCGTGCTAACCAGTCAGCGGAAAGACAATACGTGATTACAATCGAGCCGTTCACAGTGTACAGTTACACGATCAGGGAATAACGTTTAGTGCAAGGTAAAGCCAGCAAAGTCCAATCAAAGATAGTCCGAGGGTCACCAATGAGGTAGATAGTAGTTCAGGACCGCTCTCTGGTTGTGGTGGGATGGTTCAGTTGCCTGATAACAGCCGGGAAGAAACTGTCCCTGAATCTGGAGGTGTGCGTGCGTTTTCACACAGAGGGGAGAGGGGAGAGGCTAGGGTGCGCTTGGACCTGCTGCGATTCATTCACTGACCCGACGTGCGTGAAGTACTTGCGCGGGAATCTTTCAGACACGCCGCGACAGAATATGTAATTCATTTAAAAGGCCGGTGGTCTTGTTGCCATGATAACGCACAGCATTGCCTCAGCTGTCAAAGATGGCCACGAGCCATCACTGGCTGCTGGCAACTTATTGTTTCATCGAGAAACACAAAGCGCCCCTTCCTGACTCCACGTATGGTAAATCCATCCCTTACAGCCCGGCCAAGTGCAGCAAAGATGTCTCTCTGAGCCTCCTGGTTTTCCACTCACTGGGGCTGTTCTTAATCTTAAATTCCTAATTCTTAAATATTGTTCACTAAGGTCTGGCTCCCTGCCTTTCCGTTTGTGTTGCAACAATTACAGGAATGCTCTTCCTTCCTGATAGACTAGTTTAGTTTAGAAATATACGGCGGGGAAACAGGCCCTTCGGCCCGCCGAGGCTGTGCCGGCCCGCACATTAATGCTACTCTACACACACGAGGGTTCCACCAAGATGCAGCACAGAACTGGCACAGGAGATCCTTCTTCCCTGTGGCTATCGAACTGTCCTCCATCTTCTGTCGTGGGGTAGACTGAGACTGACTCCCCCCCCCCCCCCCCCCCCCCCCCCCCCCCCCCCGCGCACATCCCCCAAGCCTTTCCACTTGTCACTTTAATTTCATGTTTCATGTATTTTGTGTTCTATGACTGTTGGCAGATCAATTTCCCTCCTGGGATGAATAAAGTTCGATGGTATCATATTGTATAATTTATAATTATTTCCAAGCCAATTAACCTATAAGCTTGTACGCTATTGGAGTTCTTTTACCTAGTCTTTAAACTTTAGAAATACAGCGTGGAAACAGGCCCTTCGGCCCATCGAGTCACACTAGCACTACCCCACGCACTAGGGACAATAGACAATAGACAATAGGGGCAGGAGTAGGCCATTCGGCCCTTCGAGCCAGCACCGCCATTCAGTGTGATCATGGCTGATCATCCCCAATCAGTACCCCGTTCCTGCCTTCTCCCCATATCCTCTGACTCTGCTATTTTTAAGAGCCCTATCTAGCTCTCTCTTGAAAGCATCCAGAGAACCGGCCTCCACCGGCAAAGAATTCCACAGACTCACCACACTCTGTGAGAAAAAGTGTTTCCTCGTTGCCGTGTGGGATTTTTGGACAGTGCCAGTTTTTCGGAGCCCCGCGCGATGTCGGGACCAGCTCCGCACAGCTCCATACGGCTCCGGCGATCGAAGTGGGACCGGCCCCGCGAGGCCGTACGGCTCAAGCGACCACGTTAGGTCGCGCTTGCCGCATGGAGTCGCATGCTGGTGGGACCGGCCCTTTAGAAGAATGCATGACACAAAATGCTGGAGTAACTCAGCAGGTACAGGCTGCATCTCTGGAGAGAAGGACTGGGTGGCATTTCGTGTTGAGACCCTCCTACTGAGTTACTCTCCAGCTTTTTGTATCTATCTGGAAACCAGCATCTGCAGTTCCTTCCTACACATCTACTGGGAGAAATACCAGTTCCTTTAAGAGCAGAGGCCTGCCCCAGGAAATTTTAGGACATTCAATGACGTTTCCATGAGACCGATTCGAGGGCATTCAAAATTGCTAAAAGTTACGCTAGAATTTAAAAGGTCAGATTTTAAAACCAAATTACATCCTTAAGAATTAACATTCAACAATTATGAGTCACGCTTGGATTTTTCTAAGATGACATTTGTCAATCAGAAAGAGATAAGAATATTCCGGAAAGCCTCCTTTCAAAATGCATAAAATGAAAATGAGACAGTGTTGTTTCTTGGAATCTAACATTTCTTAAAAAGGTTGGAGCAATCTTATCACATTTTGAAATTTAGCACAAAGAACCAAACAATTCTGAAGCTTTTAAGTGCATTTGAACTGACCTTCAATTGGAATAATTTAACCTTTCAATGAATAGCCTTGGTTGTATGATTTAGTTTGGTTGGGAGATAAAACGAGGAAACAGGCCCTTCGGCCCATCGAGTCGGCGTCGTCCAGCGATCCCCGCAGACAAACACTATCCCACACACACACTAGGGACAATTTACAATTATTCCAAGCCAATTAACCTACAAACCTGTTCATCTTTTTGGAATGTGGGAGGAAACCGGAGCGTCCGGAGAAAACCCACATGGTTCACGGGGAGAATGTTCAAACTGCGTACAGACAGCACCCGTGGTCAGGATCAGACCTGGGTCCCTGGCGCTGTGGGGCGGCGATTCTACCGCTGCGCCACCGTGCCGCTTGCAACTGCAGAAAACTAACTGAGCAATATTGTGATATACAAATTAGTATATTAGCATTAATTTATGCAGATTATGTGCTGGATAAAAGAAAGCCCCTTTGGTGTTTCAAAACGGATGAAGAATTATGCCTAGTCAGAAATGTCAAGTTGGATTAATAAATATGTCAACATATAATATATCCGTCTGATGGTAGATCTATCAAATGCTTCTAATCGGAATCTAAAGACGTGAATAATCATATATGTTGCAATGTGGAACACTAGGTCAATATTTGATTGAGCTCATGATGCAAGCAATATCCCTCTTCTTTCTCAAAGCAGATGAAAAACCTATTGATGAAAGCCTTTGCTCCTTCTGCAAGTGTTAATCTTCTCCGCTTACCACACTTGCAACTGGGAATTTGAAAAAAACATTATGTTCAAAACCTGTTCAAGAGCCATGAAATGTAAATCGAAGGCTTGGGTTGAATGAAGCAACTTCCCAGCCAAGAGGGCGTCCAAGCCAGGCGGCACTTTATGCGTTGGTCAAACAAGTGGAGCCATAGAGGGAGTACAGAGAAGGTTCACCAGACTGATTCCTGGGATGGCAGGACTTTCATATGAAGAGAGACTGGATAGACTCGGCTTGTACTCGTTAAAATTTAGAAGATTGAGGGGGGATCTTATAGAAACGTACAAAATTCTTAAGGGGTTGGACAGGCTAGATGCAGGAAGATTGTTCCCGATGTTGGGGAAGTCCAGAACAAGGGGTCACAGTTTAAGGGTAGAGGGGAAATCCTTTAGGACCGAGATGAGAAAAACATTTTTCACACAGAGAGTGGTGAATCTCTGGAACTCTCTGCCACAGAAGGTAGTTGAGGCCACAGTTCATTAGCTATATTTAAGAGGGAGTTAGATGTGGCCCTTGTGGCTAAAGGGATGAGGGGGTATGGAGAGAAGGCAGGGATGGGATACTGAGTTGGATGATCAGCCATGATCATATTGAATGGTGGTGCAGACTCGAAGGGCCGAATGGCCTACTCCTGCACCTATTGTCTATGTTTCTATGCATTGCAGTCACCCCACTTATTTAGATTAGTTTAGTTTACAGATACAGCGTGCAAACCGGCGCACCCCGTCCACGCCGACCAACAATCCCCGCACACTCCCGCTGTAATAATAATACACACATCAGGTATAATTATATCTACACCAAGCCACTTGACCTACAAACCTGTAGGTCTTGGGCATTGTAGATTAGTGTGTTAGTAGTATATATATATATGTTACCACACAGATTATGCGCACATCACATTCCTTATAGAAACATAGAAACATAGACAACAGGTGCAGGAGTAGGCCATTCTGCCCTTCGAGCCTGCACCGCCATTCAATATGATCATGGCTGATCATCCAACTCAGTATCCTGTACCTGCCTTCTCTCCATACCCCCTGATCCCTCTAGCCACAAGGGCCACATCTAACTCCCTCTTAAATATATCCAATGAACTGTGGACTCAACTACCTTCTGTGGCAGAGAATTCCACAGATTCACCACTCTCTGTGTGAAAAAAAAAAAATTCTCATCTCGGTCCTAAAAGACTTCCCCCTTATCCTTAAACTGTGACCCCTTGTTCTGGACTTCCCCAACATCGGGAAAAAGTCACGCACTATGTCACTCACGCTGCTGATCCACCCACAGGCTTGATAGTGAGTTTCCTCTCCCTCTCTCTAGTTAGACGAGCTGAATGCCTGGAGATGAAAGCACCTAGTGTTTCCTCCGCAGAGTTGCTAATAAAAGACTATGGATTCTAATCACTATGTGTGAGTCTGATCATTTCGACAGGCGTGTAGGAGGAAACCAGAGCACCTGGAGAAAACCCACGCAGGTCATGGGGAGAACGTACAAACTCCCTACAGACAGCACCCGTGGTCGGGAAAGGATGCTTTTTGCATGTGCTTTTTGCTTCGGCAAGAGGCGACAATACAGTGCTTGCATTAGTAAGGAGGATGGGATTATAGTTTTATTGACAGACTAACAGTACGAAAGGGCAATCCAGTCTCGTATAGTTAATCGATGTCTTTCTGGAGACATTGAGCTACTTCTGCGAGAAGATTTCAACATTTCCCAATCTCTACAAATGTCAAACATAATCACATTTCAAGAAAAAGATCTTCAGACGAGTCCCGACATGAAACGTCACCTATCCATGTTCTCCACAGATGCTGCCTGACCCGCTGAGTTACTCCAGCACTCTGTGAAACGTCACCTATCCATGTTCTTCACAGATGCTGCTGCACCCGCTGAGTTACTCCAGCACTCTGTGAAACGTCACCTATCCATGTTCTTCACAGATGCTGCCTGACCCGCTGAGTTATGGTGCAGCAGCATCTATGGAGCTAAGGAAATAGGCAACGTTTCAGGCTGAAATCCTTCTGGAAATAGGCAACGTTTCGGGCCAAAACCCAGAAGGGTTTTGGCCCGAAACGTTGCCTATTTCCTTAGCTCCATAGATGCTGCCTGACCCGCTGAGTTATGGTGCAGCAGCATCTATGGAGCTAAGGTAATAGGCAACGTTTCGGGCCGAAATCCTTCTGGAAATAGGCAACGTTTCGGGCCGAAACCCTTATGGGTTTCGGCCCAAAACGTTGCCTATTTCCGTAGCTCCATAGATGCTGCCTGACCTGCTGAGTTACTCCAGCATTTTATATATTTTTTGTTTGCAAACCAGCATCTGCAGTTCCATCTGTCTACCATGGTAAAACATTATATTGTCTTAGTTTGTAAACCAAGATCTTCAGTTTAATGTGCCTGTATCTTACAAAGAAGGCAACTAAATTACAAGCCCTGCCAAAGACCAAATAACACCCAATAACGTTTTTGATTCATTGATGAAAAAGAACAGGCCATTTGGCCCATCATATCCATGCCGACCATCGATCACCTGTTTATGCTATCCCACTTGCACGTCCCCTCCCTACACATTCGGGTCAATTTGCAGAGGTCACCAAACCTACAAACCCGCACGTCTTTGGCATGTGGGAGGAATCCGGAGCACCTGGAGCAAACCCACGTGGTCACAGGGAGAACATGCAAACTCCACACAGACAGGATCCGAGATGAAGATCACACCCAGGTATCTAACATAGTGATGCAGCATGGTAGACACAAGGAACTGGCAGCAGGGTGGCGCAGCGGGTAGAGTTGCTGCCTTACAGCGAACGCAGCGCCGGAGACCCGGGTTCGATCCTGACTACGGGCGCTGTCTGTACGGAGTTTGCACGTTCTCCCCGTGACCTTCGTGGGTTTTCTCCGAGATCTTCGGTTTCCTCCGACACTTCAAAGACATGCACTCCAAATACGTTAATTGGCTTTGTAAATGTTTAAAAAACCTTTCCCTAGTGCGTATAGGATGGTGTTAATGTGCGGGGGTCGCTGGTCGGCGCGGACCCGGTGGGATGAAAGGGCCTGTTTCTGCGCTGTATCTCTAAACTAAACTGTAGATGCCAGTTTCCAGAAAAAAATTGATAAAATACACAGCGGGTCAGGCAGCATCTTTGGAGAAGGTGGATAGGTGACGTTTCTAGTTGGGACCCTTCTACCCCTCTGGGGCTATTTATTTGTTTAATTTAGTTTAGTTTAGTTTAGTTTAGTTTAGCTGAGTTGAGTTGATTATTGTCACCTGTACCGAGGTACAGTGAATAGCTGGATTAAGTGGTTGGCCAACATTGTGCATGAATATTTCTAAAACCCGATGG
The DNA here is from genome assembly GCF_028641065.1 of Leucoraja erinaceus. Classification (NCBI taxonomy): domain Eukaryota; kingdom Metazoa; phylum Chordata; class Chondrichthyes; order Rajiformes; family Rajidae; genus Leucoraja; species Leucoraja erinaceus. The sequence goes on along the minus strand of NC_073402.1, from coordinate 29,539,239 downwards.
TCTATTTTCTATCACCGTGTGCGTGTGGGAGCTTCTGTGTGCATGTTCGTGAGAGACTTGAACGAGAAGGTATGGGGATTCCAAGCCCTGTCAGCTGCCATCGGGGTATGGGGAGGAAGTAAACTGTCTCAGCGGGTGAGGCAGCATCGATGGAGAGAAGGAATTGGCGACGTTTCGGGTCGAGACCCTTCTTCAGACCCGAAACGTCGCCAATTCCTTCTCTCCATAGATGCTGTCTCACCCGCTGAGTAAAGGGCCTGACCCACTTTCCCGAGCTACTCACGAATATTCCCGAGTTTTCCCCTTGATTCAAACTCGGAGAATGTCCGTAGTGAGTCGGTAGGAGGCTGTCAGAGTCCGTAGATATTTCGTAGCGGCTCGTAACGCCAGCCGTATGTACGCGGGGCATCAGGTCGGTCGGGACGTTTTTTCAACATGTTGAAAAATATCCACGAGTAAAATAAATAGCCCCGAGTACCTACGGCCGGCATCTCCGAGTTTGAATCAAGAGGAAAACTCGGGAGAATTCGGGAGTAACTCGGGAAAGTGGGACAGAGGCTTCACTCCAGCGTTTTGTGTCTGCCTTCCATTTTACCAGCATCTGCAGTTCTTTCTTAACCAAGTGAAATGTCTCCATGAGTCTCATCCCACAATGTAGGGCATGTTAATCCCTGCTAGGCTGATCATCTTCTCGGAGCAGAGTCATTAACAATGAGAACGCCTTTAGGGGTGTAATTAATTTAGCATTCGGACAGTTGCAATTCAGACTGCAGATTAGTAGGTGAACCGAGGTGTACATACGGAACGCCACCTGCCATTCCCATCTGACACACTAGCCTGAAGCACAGAACATCACATCCCACCACACACCCAGAGAGACTGCAGCATCCTAATCGTTTGTTTTTGCGCTGGCAATTACGCTTGATTGCTCACTAAATTACAACTCATAAGCATATTTTTGTTGTTGTTGTTAATTTAATGTTATAGGCTGATGCAGTGTGAATCCTGATCAGACCCCATGTTCATGAGTCTCCCGCTGTGATTGTTAGGATTGAGTTAGGAGATTGAGGGGGGATCTTATAGAAACTTCCAAAATTCTTAAGGGGTTGGACAGGCTAGATGCAGGAAGATTGCTCCCAATGTTGGGGAAGTCCAGGACAAGGGGTCACAGCTTAAGGATAAGGGGGAAATCCTTTAAAACCGAGATGAGAAGAACTTTTTTCACACAGAGAGTGGTGAGTCTCTGGAACTCTCTGCCGCAGAGGGTAGTTGAGGCCACAGTTCATTGGCTATATTTAAGAGGGAGTTAGATGTGGCCCTTGTGGCTAAGGGGATCAGAGGGTATGGAGAGAAGGCAGGTACGGGATACTGAGTTGGATGATCAGCCATGATCATATTGAATGGCGGTGCAGGCTCGAAGGGCCGAATGGCATACTCCTGCACCTAATTTCTATGTTTCTATGTTTCTATGTGAAGGAAGTGAAAGGCGCTCAATTGGGGAAAGATTGGAGCTAAATATTCCATGAAGCATTTGGGGGCCCGTATCGGAGGAAGGATGTCCTGGCGCTGGAGAGAGCCCAGAGGAGGTTTACGGGAATGGTCCCAGGGATCGGTGGTTTAACGGACAATGATGAGCGTTTGACGGCACTGGGACGGCACTGGGCCCATACTCGCTAGAGTTTGGAAGGGTGAGGTGGGGGAACCTCATTGAAACTTTACAGAATCGTGAAAAGCCTGGACAGAGTGGATGTGGAGAGGGTGTTTCCACTGGTGGTACAGCCTAGGACCAGAGGACACAGCCTCAGAATTAAGGGAGTTTCCTTTAGGAAGGAGATGAGGAGCAATATCTTTAGTCAGAATCTGTGGAATTCATTGCCAAGTCAATGGATATTTGTAAGGCAGAGATAAATGGATTCTTGATTAGTGCGGGTGTCAGAGGTTGTGGGGGGGGGGGAGGCAGGAGAATGGGGTTAGGAGGGAGAGGTAGATCAGCCGTGATTGAATGGCGGAGTAGACTTGATGGGCCGAATGGTCCTATCACTTATGAACTGATGAACGGAAGCCTGATGTCAATTTCAAAAGACACACAGAGTCCTGGAGTAACTCAGCAGTAACTAGGGTGACACGATGGCACAGCGGTAGAGTTGCTGCCTTACAGCGCCAGAGACCCGGGTTCGATCCTGACTACGGGTGCTGTCTGTACGGAATCTGTACGTTCTCCCCGTGACCTGCCTGGGTTTTCTCCAGCTGCCCGGACAGGTTTGTCGGCTAATTGGTTTGGTATAACAGTAAATTGTGCCTTGTGTGTGTCGGGGAGTGTAAGTGTGCGGGGATCGCTGGTCGGCACGGACTCAGTGGGCAGTATCTCTATTCGGTTGTGTATCTCTAAACTAAACTAAAAGCGAGTTTGGTAGCATCTCTGGAGAACATGGATAGGTGACCTTTCGAGTCAGGACCCTTGTTCAGACTGATTGGGGCGGGAGGGGGCGGGGGCTGGTGGAGTGAGCAGGTGGGAGTTTAGTTCAATTTGGAGATACAGAGTGGAAACAGGCCATTCGGCCCCTCGAGCATGCAGACCAATGATCACCCGTATACTAGCACTGTCCAACACACCGTTTACAGGGACAATTCACAGAAGCCAATTAACCTACAAACCTGTGCGTCTTTGCAGTGTGGGAGGTAACCGGAGCACCCGGAGAAAACCCACCCACAGTCACACGGAGAACGTGCAAACTCCACACAGACAGCACCCGCAGTCAGGATCGAACCTGAGTCTCCAGTGCTGTAAGGGAGCAACTCTACTGCTGTGCCACTGGGCCTGGAGGACACGGCTTTAAGGTGAGAAGGACAAAGTTTAAAGGAGGTGTGCGGAGCTGATTTTGTGGCTGCCAGGGCCCCACTGTATCACCGCTTCCCGTGAAAAGAATAAATCTAACGAGAGGTTACGAAACAGGTAGATAATTCAGTGTGTTCAATGGATAATTGACCCTCAGAAATCCACCCGTGACAGTTCACTGTTTGAAGTTTCAGGGCTTAGATCACACAAAGTTGTGTGAAGAATTTTAACGTTATTTTCACAATCCTACTGATTATTCCACTGTAAACTTCTGACGAGCGATGACCACCAGATTCACGGGCAGTTTCTTCCCAGCAGATATCAGGCAACTGAACCGTCCTCTCACCATCTAGAGAGTGGTCCTGACCTTCCATCTACCTCATTGGAGACCCTCGGACTATCTTTAATCGGATTTTGCTGGACATTATCTTGCATTAAACATTTATTCCCTTTATACTGTATCTGTACACTGTGGATGGCTTTATTGCAATCATTATTGTATAGTCTTTCTGACGACTGTATAGCATGAAACAAAAAAGCTTTTCTCTATACCTCGGTACACATGACAATAAACTAAACTAAATCAAACCAAACCATACCATACCCAACCCAACCCAACCTCACCCAAACCAACCTAACTCAACCCAACTCCAACCCAACTAGGTTCACCAGACTGATTCCTGGGATGTCAGGACTTTCATAAGAGGAAAGACTGGATAGCCTCGGTTTGTACTCGCTAGAATTTAGGAGATTGAGAGGGGATCTTATAGAAACTTACAAAATTCCTAAGGGGTTGGACAGGCTAGATGCAGAAAGATTGTTCCTGATGTTGGGGAAGTCCAGGACAAGAGGTCACAGTTTAAGGATAAGGGGGAATTCCTTTAGGACCGAGATGAGGAAAACATTGTTCACACAGAGAGTGGTGAATCTGTGGAACTCTCTGCCACAGAAGGTAGTTGAGGCCAGTTCATTGGCTATATTTAAGAGGGAGTTAGATGTGGCCCTTGTGGCTAAGGGGATCAGGGGGTATGGAGAGAAGGCAGGTACGGGATACTGAGTTGAATGATCAGCCATGATCATATTGGATGGCGGTGCAGGCTCGAAGGGCTGGATGGCCTACTCCTGCACCTAATTTCTATGTTTCTATGTTTAATCCAATCCAACCCAACCCAGCCCAACCAAACCAAACTGGAGCACCCGGGAGAAAGCCAGAGAAGGTGCAGAAGATGTGTGCAGGTCTCTAGACTGGCATCATCCACGGTCAGGGTGTAACTGGAGTTGCTGGAGTCCTGATGTAGCAGCAATTTTCAGTTGTGCAATAACATCAACATGACTTTCTTACTAAACACAAAGTTAACTTATTAGAATGACACAGCGTGATATAACAGTGTGCCGTCAAAGGATAAAAGGTTAGAAATGCTTCCTGATGCTTCACATAATTAAATGATTGTGGCATTCACTTCCAAAGTCTGTAGCAGAGTTAAAAACTATCAACAATAATCATCAGACAGGATGAGTGGATGAAGATCAGACAATACACATTACAAACAATCAATCTGCTGAATTAATTGCCGCAGACGGCAGTGGAGGCCAAGTCATTGGGTGCATTTAAAGCAGAGACTGATAGGTTGGTGATTAGTAAAGGTGTCAAAGTAGACGGGGTGAAGAAAGGAGAATGGGGTTGAGATTGAAAGATAGATCAGCCATGATCGAGTGGTGGAGTAGAGTAAATCAGGGCCAGGAACAGATGATCAAGTAAGGGTGGAACCCGTATAAATGTGAGGTTATCCATTTTGGTGGCAAAAACGGGAAAGCAGACTATTATCTAAATGGTGGCCGATTGGGAAAGGGGGAGATGCAACGAGACCTGGGTGTCATGGTACACCAGTCATTGAAAGTAGGCATGCAGGTGCAGCAGGCAGTGAAGAAAGCAAATGGTATGTTAGCTTTCATAGCAAAAGGATTTGAGTATAGGAGCAGGGAGGTTCTACTGCAGTTGTACAGGGTCTTGGTGAGACCACACCTGGAGTATTGCGTACAGTTTTGGTCTCCAAATCTGAGGAAGGACATTATTGCCATAGAGGGAGTGCAGAGAAGGTTCATCAGACTGATTCCTGGGATGTCAGGACTGTCTTATGAAGAAAGACTGGATAGACTTGGTTTATACTCTCTAGAATTTAGGAGATTGAGAGGGGATCTTATAGAAACTTACAAAATTCTTAAGGGGTTGGACAGGCTAGATGCAGGAAGATTGTTCCCGATGTTGGGGAAGTCCAGGACAAGGGGTCACAGCTTAAGGATAAGGGGGGAATCCTTTAAAACCGAGATGAGAAGAACTTTTTTCACACAGAGAGTGGTGAATCTCTGGAACTCTCTGCCACAGAGGGTAGTTGAGGCCAGTTCATTGGCTATATTTAAGAGGGAGTTAGATGTGGCCCTTGTGGCTAAGGGGATCAGGGAGTATGGAGAGAAGGCAGGTACGGGATACTGAGTTGGATGATCAACCATGATCATATTGAATGGCGGTGCAGGCTCGAAGGGGCGAATGGCCTACTCCTGCACCTAATTTCTGTTTCTATGTTTCTATAAGCCCATTGTTGGCTGGGGAAGAGGTGAAGGGATACAGGCAGGCGTACGGTGGAACGAGTAGGTCGACTAGGTGGCGTTGGGTGGGATGGAGAGAGAGGAAATGCAGGGATTACTTGACTTCCGCCGCTGGAAATATAGGATTTTGGTGTGTGTGTGTGTGTGTGTGTGTGTGTGTGTGTGTGTGTGTGTGTGTGTGTGGTGTGTGTGTGTGTGTGTGTGTGTGTGTGTGTGTGTGTGTGTGTGTGTGTGTGTGTGTGTGTGTGTGTGTGTGTGCTTTTGTCATCATTCCTTACAATGCTACATACGACAGCGATTGCAACTTCCACTGAAGTGTGGATGGCCGTTGGCTCGCTAGAAGCTCATCTGCCCTTTGACAGGACTTGTTTTTGGTCCTGCTGGGGGTCCGCAGCCCCCCCCCTCCCCTCACCTGGCAAACCAGGTGGGGGAGATGGTTTAGTTGCCAACTATGGCCGGCCATAGAGCAAGTATGTGGTACCCGTGGCAGGGGAGGGGGGGGGGGGGGGGGGGGGGGGGGGTGGGGAAACTCACCCCGACCTGACCTGAAACTTACGAACTTATGAACTAAGCACAGACCAGCATGTGCCAAAAGAGGTCCACACTCTGGTAGTTGAGAAGAAAATTTCAAAGGAAAATTACCAGCACAGTGTACGGAGAAGTACAGCATCCTGATACTTCTGACGTGACAGTGGTGTCACTAGTCAAAGCCACAAGCATGTCAATGTTTACCAGTAATGACAGATTAATTTATCTCCAGATATGGTTACATGTACAAGGCAGTGTAAACATATAACACAGGCTTGCACACCTGAACTGTTTTATGACAAGTGCTCAGGAATTTGCTCTGGGTGTGAGTTTTCACCAGCCATTTCTCGTCCCAAGGCACGCAGCATAAAATACTATCAGTTTTTGTTAAAATAACAGCAAATGACAGGGTGAGGAGACAGAAATGGCTTTTTGTCATGAAGCCTCTTGTATTATTGATTTTGTTTAATGTTTTATCTTCATTGTAAACCCTCGTTCCTTTTGCAATTTTATCATAGCTAGAAAGCAAAGCAAAATGAATCGTGAAAATTGTGTGTAAAAAGATATAATATCTAAATCACCAGTGGATACAAATTTGTGTGGAGTGGCAGATGATGATTTTGTAATCCCAGCCAGCATTTATTATGCTGTGTATTCTTAATAATGATAAAAATGGCATTCTAGTAATCCCAGCATTGGGAAAATGAATTATTCATATGCTAATTTATTAATTATTCACATTTCTTTGCCATAACTTGACTGGAAAAGATTAGAATTGAGACAGAGAGCTTTCCTTTAATTGAAACTGGGAACAGTATTTCGAAAAATTGTCACTTTTACGAGGGTGTTGCCAGGACTAGAGGTCTCTGAGCTGCAGTGAAGGCTGAGCCAGGCTGGGAATCTATTCCTTGGAGCGCAGGGGGATGAGGGGTGATCTTATAGAGGTGTATAAAATCATGAGAGGAATAGATCGGGCAGATGCACAGAGTCTCTTGCCCAGAGTAGGTGAATCGAGGACCAGAGGACATAGGTTTAAGGTGGAGGGGAAATTATTTAATAGGAACTTTTTCACACAAAGGGCGGTGGGTGTATGGAACAAGCTGCCAGAGGAGGTAGTTGAGGCTGGGACTATCCCAATGTTTAAAAAGCAGTAAGACAGGTAATTGGATAGGCCAGGTTTGGAGGGATATGGGACAAATACAGGCAGGTGGGACTAGTGTAGCTGGGACCTGTTGGCAAATTGGGCCGAAGGGCCTGTTTCCACGCTGCATCTCTCTATGACTATTATATATTTTCACAGTAAATACAAACAAGCAGCCAACTCTTAAACAATCAGCCTTTGTGCGATTGGAATACTAATTCGGAATGATAGTGTTTTCAACTAATTTTTGCAAATGTTTTGTGCCTATTGACAATGGAATTACTGACCTTCCTCTCACACTCGAGATATACAAATTTTGGAAAACATTTTGCTATAATAAACACTAAACTTAATATCATTAAATATTCACATTTCAGCTCAAAAACTATATATTTTAATCCACTGAGGAATTGGCCTTTTGACCCATGAAACTGAATGCATTGTAAATGCAACTGCTTGAGTATGTTAACTGATGTTCAATTCAATACACTTTCATTGTTTCGTCATTACGTATGTCTTTAGTTTTTAGTTTTAGAGATACAGCGCGGAAACAGGCACCGAGCCCGCACTGGCCAGCTATCACCGCACGTTAACACTATCCTACACCCCAAGCTGCGGAGAGTGTTTGACCGTCCCGATGTCAGAGTTTGGATCATCCCGACGAGAGGGCCTGTTCATTGGGCTGTCCGTAACGGCGACTATGGAGGGTTGATGGACCCGACCACGGGTGAACAAAGGCGAAGGACTGGCTGAACTTTGTTGACTTCCACTCCAGTGAAGAATGCTGTGGTGGATGTTTGTGTTAAATTCTATCGTGTGTTGTGTGTTCTTTTTTAGCGTATCGCTGCTGGCAAATTCATTTCACTGCACCTTCGGATGCATGTGACGAATAAAATTGACTTTGACTTTGACTTTGACCCACTAGGGATAGATTTATATTTACACCAAGCCAATTAATCTACAAACCTGCACGTCTTTGGGGTGTGGGAGGAAACCGAAGATCTCGGAGGAAACACACGCAGGTCACAGGAGAACGTGCAAACTCCGTGCAGACAGCTCCTGTGGTCAGGGTCGAACTAGCGCTGTGAGGCAGCTACTCTACCGACAAATTCCTTGTATGTGAATACTTGGCCAATTAACTTAATTACTCTTACTCTTCCCACAGACACACAACAGTTACTGGAAGACCTTTAGCCCAATGAAATATACCCTCTGAAATCCATAACACTTGGCCAGCGTTCTCTGGGCGGCACGGTGGATCAGCGGTGGAGCTGCTGCCGTCCCTAACCACGGGCGCTGTCTGTACGGAGTTTGCACCTCCTCCCCGTGACCTGCGTGGGTTTTCTCCGGGATCTCCGCTTTCCTCCCACACTCCACACTAAACCAAGTTCTCTTCTCTGCTATTTCAAGGTATTATTAATAAGTAATTCTGATGCACTATTTGGTAATATCAACATGATTATTGCGTTGTAAAATTTGTATGTTATTAACTTCCCTTTTAATAGAGGCGCACATTTTATTAAAAAAAAAGAATGATCGCTCAATAACGTTCTTGAGGTTGTCCTGCCCAATTTTTATCCTTTGGTAAATATCACTGACACGGATTATCTGATCTTTATTACATTGCCTCTCTAGGGGTTTACTACACAGAGGTTTGTTGTCTTGCTTCAAGCATTACAACAGGGAATGTTTGAACAGCAACCTGAGTAGTCATGAAAGATACAGTATGTGTAAGAAGGAACTGCAGATGCTGGTTTAAACCCAAGACAAACACAAAATGCTGGAGTAACTCAGCGGGACAGGCAGCATCTCTGAAGAGAAGGAATGGGTGACGTTTCATGTCGGAAGAAATGTCACCTATTTCTTTTCTCCAGAGATGCCGTCTAACCCGCTGAGTTACTCCAGCATTTTTGTGTCTATCTAAGATACAGCATAAATTGGATAAAAAACAAGTTCAAGTTCAAGTGAGTTTATTGTCATGTGTCCCTGATAGGACAATGAAAGTCTTGCTTTGCTTCAGCGCAACAGAACATAGTAGGCATTGAATACAGAACAGATCAGTGTGTCCATATACCATTGTATAAATATATACACACATGAATAAATAAACTGAGAAAGTGCAGATAACAGATAATGGGTTATTAATGATCAGAGTTTTGTCCGAGCCAGGTTTAATAGCCTGATGGCTGTGGGGAAGTAGCTATTCCTGAACCTGGTTGTTGCAGTCTTCAGGCTCCTGTACCTTCTACCTGAAGGTAGCAGGGAGATGAGTGTGTTGCCAGAAAGTGCTGGAAACATACAGCAGGTCAGGCAACAGAGGCGACACTAGTTAGATACATAGACAATAGGTGCAGGAGTAGAGGCCATTCGGCCCGTCGAGCCTGCACCGCCATTCAATATGATCATGGCTGATCATCCAACTCAGTATCCTGTACCTGCCTTCTCTCCATACCCCCTGATCCCTTTAGCCACAAGGGCCACATCTAACTCCCTCTTAAATATAGCCAATGAACTGTGGCCTCAAACTATCTTCTGTAGCAGAGAATTCCAGAGATCCACCACTCTCTGTGTGAAAAATGTTTTTCTCATCTCGGTCCTAAAAGATTTCCCTCTTATCCTTAAACTGTGTGAACCCTTGTTCTGGACTTCCCCAACATCGGGAACAATCTTCCTGCATCTAGCCTGTCCAACCCCTTAAGTTCTGTCCGACACACTCAGGACAATTTACAGAGGACAATTAGCCTACAAGTTTGGAGTGTGGGAGGAAACCAGAGCACCCGGAGAAAACCCACGCAGTCACAGGGAGAGTGTACAAACACCACATATACAGCGTGGAAACAGGCCCTTCGGCCCATCTTGCCATCACCGGCCAACATGCCCCAGCTACACTAGTCCCACCTGTCCGCGTTTGGTCCATATCCCTCCAAACCTGTCCTATCCACGTACCTGTCTAACTGTTTCTTAAATGTTGCAATATTCTAATTAACCTATTGATGTTGTTATTCCGATATTATAACATGTAACTCAATGCAGTGAAATGTTAGATTTTCCAATACAGTCCTTTATGCTTCAATGCAGTTGAAATCCTATTTTAGAAACATAGAAACATAGAAAATAGGTGCAGGAGTAGACCTTTCAGCCCTTCGAGCCAGCACCGCCATTCAATATGATCATGGCTGATCATCCAAAATCAGTACTTGATTCCGTTAGCCTGAAGAGCTAAATCTAACTCTCTCTTGAAAACATCCAGTGAATTGGCCTCCACTACCTTCTGTGGCAGAGAATTCCACAGATTCACAACTCTCTGTTTTTTCCTCATCTCCGTTCTAAATGGCCTACCCTTTATTCTTAAACTGTGACCCCTGGTTCTGGACTCCCCCAACATCGGGAACATTTTTTCCTGCATCTAGCCTGCCCAATCCCTTAAGAATGTAATATGTTTCTATAAGAATCCCCTCTCATCCTTCTAAATTCCAGCAAATACAAGCCCAGTCGACCCAATCTTTCATCATATGTCAGTCCGGCCATCCCGGGAATTAACCTGGTAAACCTACGCTGCACTCCCTCAATAGCAAGAATGTCCTTCCTCAAATTAGGAGACCAAAACTGCACGCAATACTCCAGGTGTGGTCTCACCAGAGCCCCGTACAACTGCAGTAGGGCCTCCTTGCTCCAATGCTCAATTTTCACGCATTTGCAGCTGATTCCAAGCAGCCAGACTGCATCAAGATAAACTTAAGACTCCAAGACGGGATATGCATTCATTTGTAATCTAGTCTCAATGCAAGTTGAACAGGGGACCAACCTCAGATTTAATAGTTTTGCAGCATTAAAGCTACATCTGAATAATATATAACAATTTGTACATTGTTAAAACTGATCATAGCTGCGGTGAGTTTATTGAAAGAGACATGGAAAGGCTGCGTACACACATAAATGTCAAGTTTAATACTTTTCAAAAGGGAGGATTAAGAATCCAGCAGTAAAACGACTTGCAACTCACACGGTTCTGACATTTGCCGTTGACTTGCACGCTTGACACTTGGCTGCGGGGCCAGTGTGCAGCCTCTGCGACATTATTTACTCATCGCATTTCAAACAAGCGGTTGAACGTTGCACGGGTGGCGATTGCTTGGGAGACGGAGAGAGTCTCGCATTTTGACCACAGGAGCGCCTTTAGAGGTTTTAGACGCAGCGCGGAAATGTTGTCTGTCCATTCCAATAGACAATCGATGCAGGAGTAGGCCATTCGGCCCTTCGAACCAGCACCGCCATTCAATGTGATCATGGCTGATCGTCCACAATCAGCATCCTCCACACACGCTGCCTGACTTTCAGACTTTAGACTTCAGAGGTACAGCGCAGAAACAGGCCCTTCAGCCCACCGAGTCCGTGCCGACCAGCGATCCCACTTGGACAAGCGCTATCCTACAAACGAGGGGACAGTGTGTACAATTTTACCAACAAGCTTGTACCTTTTCCTACCGAAGATACACACAAAACCTCAGCGGGTCAGACAGCATCGATGGGGTAAAGGAATAGGTGACGTTTTGGGTCAAGACCCTTCTTCAGACCCGATCTGAAACGTCACCTATTCCTTTTCTCCACAGATGCTGCCTGACCCGCAGAGTTACACCAGATCTTCAGCTCAAACCAGCAAATGAAACTCTCTCCTGCACCTTATCATACCTCGATTTTCCCTCTCCCCTGAATCTCAGCGTGAACAAGGGCCTCAACCCGAAACGTCACCTATTCCTTTTTTCCACAGATGCTTCCTAACCCCCCGGAGTTACTCCAGCATTTTGTGCCAACCTGCATGTCCTTTTTTTTAAATTCACTACAAAATGCTTTTATTCAGAATAGACAAAAATACAAAGTAGTCACAAGATCAAAGTTTGCCAATATTGGCATTTTAAAAAGAAAGTTATCAAATTAAAATATTAACATTTTTATCAACAATACATTTGACCTTCCACAGTGGCCAGCGTTCAACCTGCATGTCCTTTTTTTTTCCCGGGAAGGTTTTTTTAATTAGATTTTTAAACAAATGTTCAATTTACAAGGGAAGGTGGAAAGCTCAAACAATTAAAAAAACACTTAAGCAAAATTATCAAATTAAAATATTAACATTTTTATCTATAATATATTCAACCTCCTGCGGTGACCAGCGTTCAACCTGTAGGATGAAACCGGAGCACCCGGGGAAAACCCACGCAGGTCACGGGGAGAACGTGCAAACTCCGCACAGACAGCACCCGTGGTCGGGATCGAACCCAGGTCTCCGGCGCCGTGAGGCAGCAGCTCTACCCGCTGCATCACCGCGCCGCCCATAATGGAGCTGAGGAAGGTGCAACATATAAAATCCAAATTGGAAAAATTAGACAAATGAAACGCCTTTGGAATTATCCGTTAATTGCAATGTTGATGAAAATGGAGCGTGATCGAGAATAACTGACGCACTTAAATGTGGGAGAGAAAGCAGGGACATTTTAAAGGAGTCCCCTGGGAGTGCTTGGTGCCTGTGCTGGTGGAAGCCACTGTGATCACTTTGATCAAAGGAGTTCTTTCACTATCCCAGGTAGACAAAAATTCTGGAGAAACTCAGCGGGTGAGGCAGCGTCTATGGAGCGAAGGAATAGGTGACGTTTCGGGACGAAACGTCACCTATTCCTTCGCTCCATAGATGCTGCCTCACCCGCTGAGTTTCTCCAGCATTTTTGACTACCTTCGATTTTTCCAGCATCTGCAGTTCCTTCTTAAATCTTTCACAATCCCGACGACATTAACGTTATGTGAATGTTTTAGCATTCATAGTAGCAGCACAAGATCATTTTTACACATTTATTTGGATAGGCAATGTTGTGCGTGTGGTTTTTCTTTGCATGGGGAATATATTCTATTAGTTCCACTGAGCGCTAACTTGTGGAGTGCATTATGGATTTGTGAAGGATGTCCACTGCCGTTGCATCACAACCTTTGTTGAAGTTTAGGCATCAATGTTAACTCCCATCCCACTTTGACAATGGAGGAAGCCCAGCCTGAGTCTGAAGAAGAGTTTCGACCCGATTCCTTCCCTCCAGAGATGCTGCCCGTCCCGCTGAGTTACTCCAGCATTTTGTGTGTCAACCAGCATCTGCCGTTCATTCCCACGCACTCTCAAACACTCTAATGCCCCTGTCTGTCCCACTTAGGAAACCTGAACGGAAACCTCTGGAGACTTTGCGCCCCACCCAAGGTTTCCGTGCGGTTCCCGGAGGTTTTTGTCAGTCTCCCTACCTGCTTCCACTACCTGCAACCTCCGGCAACCACCTGCAACCTCCGGGAACCGCACGGAAACCTCGGGTGGGGCGCAAAGTCTCCAGAGGTTTCCGTTCAGGTTTCCTAAGTGGGACAGGGGACAGGTTTCCTAAGTGGGACATAGTATGTTGCTGGTGTTATGTGGCTTTTTTTTTCACTGATCCATCCTACCACAACTAGAGAGCAGTGCTGAACTACTATCTACCTCATTGATGACTCTCAGACGATCCTTGATCGGACTTTGCTGGCTTTACCTTGCACTAAACGTTATTCCCTTATCCTGTATCTGTACACTGTGAACAGCTCGATTGTAATCATGTATTGTCTTTCCGCTGACTGGTTAGCACGCAACAAAAGCTTTTCACTGTACCTCGGTACACGTGACAATAAACTGAACTGAACTGGATCAGTGAATGAATCAAATCCTGTTCGAACCGCACGGTTGTGGGTTTTCAGGACGTTAACTTGATCGTGCAATAAATTCATGCAGTTAAGTGATAGGAGCAGAATTAGGCCACTCGGCCCATCAAGTCTACTCCGCCATTCAATCCTGGCTGTTCTATGTTTTGTTTAGTGTAGAGATCCAGCACGGAAACAGGCCCTTCGGCCCACCGGGTCCGTGCTCGCCAGCGAGCATCAACACAAGCCAACACACACGAGGGACAATTTACACTTATACAAACCCAAGACAATTATCCCACAAACCTGCACGTCTTTGGAGTGTGGGAGGAAACGGAAGATCTCAGAGAAAACCCAAGCGGTCATAGAAACATAGAAAATAGGTACAGTACGAGGCCATTCGGCCCTTCGAGCCAGCACCGCCATTCATTGTGATCATGGCTGATCGTCCTCTATCAATAACCCGTGCCTGCCTTCTCCCCATATCCCTTGACTCCACTAGCCCCTAGAGCTCTATCTAACTCTCTCTTAAACCCATCCAGTGACTTGGCCTCCACTGCCCCCTGTGGCAGGGAATTCCATAAATTCACAACTCTCTGGGTGAAAAAGTTTTTTCTCACCTCAGTCTTAAATGGCCTCCCCTTTATTCTAAGACTGTGTGTGGCCCCTGGTTCAAGACTCGCCCGACACATTGGGAACATTTTTCCTGCATCTTAGCGGTCACGGGGAGAACGTGCAAACTCCGTACCGACAGCACCGGATCGAACCCGGGTCTCCGGAGCTGCGAGCGCTGAAAGGCAGCAACCCTATCCCTGCTCCACCGTACCGTGAAAAGGATGGACTGCAGGTGCTGGTTTGCACCGAAGATAGAGACACAAAAGGGTACACACACTTGACAGTAAGCTAAACGGGACTGAGCTGAGTTGCCCAGTCCCAGTGCCACACAGCAAATACCTCCACCGCCGAAACCTTCCTTAAGGCATGACGTGCAAAAATCTAACATGACACAAAATCATTCCGCATTCCTAAGTGTTTCTATTAACCCAGCTCCTAGTTTTGTTGCAATTGTTCTGATTAAAATTGTATATTTTGCTGAACACTTAAAAACCGAAGTAATAACCGCAGTGTGATGCAGCAGAGTCGCTCATGCAATATAAAAGCTAATGTAAGTTTCTATTTTCAACTCTGTTGATTATACCAGGGTGTATTAAACAATCTAACAGCATAGGATTGACAATTTATGCTGAAAATCATAACACCATACATAAATTCACTGCGCTATTTAGCTCAATGGCGTGTGACTGATTAGTGTTATTGTGCTTTAGGGTTGCCACGGTAACCGCCACTATCCGCGGCGGTGTAGCGATGGGGTGAGAGGCACAGTCTAACACCCCTGTCATTGTGTTTATTGTGATAGGTCACAGGCTGCTCCAAATGCATCCTAAAATAGCTCTAATGCAGTGAAACACCATTTAGTGCCATTTCATTGCAGCTCCGGGTGACAGGGATTCGGCTTCAGAATCAGAACCACACTTTATTCGCCAGTAAGTAAGTAAGTTTTATTTATATAGCACGTTTTAAGTCAACTCACATTGACACCAAAGTGCTTTACATAAATTAAATAACAAGTTTCCATACAAACCATAGAAAAAGGTTAAAAAAAATGAATCAAATGGACACATTATAGAGTTCAACACACACGTCCCCCCACAGCAGAATCAAAACATTCCACTGTGGGGAAAGGCACCAGGAAGTTAAGTCCTTTTCCTCTGTGAAACACCCGAGGTCGGGGCCCATTTGTGGCCGTGCAGCCAGTCCGATGATTTTCAGGGCCCTCTTGCTGTGAAGATGGAACTTTGGCGTCGGGTGAAATATTCCTCAGCAGCTTGGAAAAGTCTGGAGCGGCTGCCTTCTCCCCGCAGACCGCGGCACTCGTAGTCCACAGGCCGCGCCGGTTGGAGCTCCGACCCCGGCGAACTCGAACCCTGGCTCTGCGGCGCTCCAAATCCAGCGCCGCCCGCAGCCACAGCTCCGCGATGTTGGGAGTCGGCGGCCACAGCGCTCCGGAGCTTACCGCATGGAGACCCGGTATGGCATCGCCCGCTCCGTGTTGGTATTCCAGCGCTGCACCACCGCCGCCGAAGCTGTAGTCCCGGCCGGTCCCGACAGGAAACTCCGCTCCACTCTCGATGGTAGGCCGCGAGGACGGGGCAAAGAAGCAGCACGGAGGGATGCTGCCTCTCCGACCAGGTAGGGGACTAAGAAATAAAGTTTCCCCCCCTTCCCCACCCCCACCCCCCACATAGAAGACCTCCAATAACACTTTTTAACAGGACAAAATAAAATAAAATTAAAAAAGGTTGAGACGGACTGCGGGCAGGCTGCCGTACACAGACGGCGCCCACTCCTGCACATCCGCCATCTTTTTGTAAGTACGTAGAAGTACGTTTTGCAACATACGAGGAATTTCATTGTCCGGGTCAGTCATACAATTAAAAGCAACAGATCACTCAAAAACACATTTTAACATCAACATCCACCCCAGTGACTCCTACACACTCCTCACTGTGATGGAAGGCGAAATAAAGTTCGAGTCCCTTCCTTTAGTTCTTCCTCGGTCATGGGCCACGAGTCCCCGTTGACGGGACGGTCTTGACTCCTGTAGATGACGGCATTTCGGCCCCTCCGCGTCGAGGCGATCCGCTCCCGCATCAGCTCCCCCCGCGCTGGATGATCAAACCTCGTGTCGGGGCTGGTCGAACCTTCTGCGGCGTTGGAGCTCCCGACTAGACTCTCCCGAAGACTGCCAGCCCTTGATGGTAAAGTCCACGGTGATCGGGGTGGGAGCGATCCCAGGCAAGGGTGAAAGAAATCTGAAGAAGGGTCTCGACCCGAAACGTCACCCATTTCTTCTCTCCAGGGATGCTGCCCGTCTGTCCTGCTGAGTTACTCCAGCATTTTGCATCTATCTTCAGGGGTAAACCAGCATCTGCAGTTCCTTCCTACTCATTTTTGAGCTGTCCGTCATCGGATAAGCACCACTTCTGTGGGCAGCATGGCACGGCAGTAGAGTTGCCGCCCGGGTTCCATCCTGACTACGGGTACTGTCTGTACGGAGTTTGCACGTTCTCCCCGTGACCCGCTTTCTCTGGTTTCCTCCCACATTGCAAGGACGTGCAGGTTTGTCGGCTTATTGTCCACTGTAAACTGCAGGAAGCTCAGCTGGACATCGTCTGAATCTTCCGAATTTGCAGTCGACAGGGCAGTACTCTGCATATCGCCAACTTGGATGTGTCGTACATACTAACGTGCTGTTAGTTCCCCACTTTAAACTTTCTAGTGAAGGTGATTTGACTATATTAGACAATAGACAATAGGTGCAGGAGTAGGCCATTCAGCCCTTCGAGACAGCACCGCCATTCAATGTGATCATGGCTGATCATCCCCAATCAGTATTGTTGTCTAGTTTATTCCATTCCCTTAAGGTTCTTACTAGTGAACTAGTGAATGGGCGATCAATGGCTAACATGGACTGAGTGGGCTGAAGGGCCTGTTTCCACGCTGTATCTCTAAACTAAACTAAACTAGACTCTCCAGGCCGAAGGGGCCCTAAGCTGAACTATCACCAGCGAATGTAACAATGGCCGGGAAGCTACTGGAACTGGGGCTCAACACCTCCCTGTGTGCCTGGGTCCTGGACTTTCTCACCGCCAGGCCCCAGGTAGTCAAGATGGGAGGGAATACATCGAAGTCCCTCACCCTGAGCACAGGATCGCCCCAGGGTTGCGTCCTCAGCCCCCTATTGTACTCCCTGTACACACATGACTGTGTGGCTAGGTTCAGCTCCAATTCAATAATTAAGTTTGCTGATGACACTGTGGTGGTGGGCCTGATCTCAGACAACGACGAGAAGGCCTACCGGGAGGAGGTGGCTGATCTAGCACTCTGGTGCCAGGAGAACAGCCTCCTCTTGAACATCAAAAAAACGAAGGAGCTGATCATGGACTTTAGGAGGGCACATCATCCGAGGACGTACACTCCACTGAGTATAAATGGGGATCCTGTGGATAGGGTGAACTGTTTTAAATATCTGGGAGTCCACATCTCTGAGGATATGACATGGTCATCACACGCCTCAGCACTGGTGAGTAAGGCAAGGCAGCGCCTTTACCACCTCAGGCAATTGAGGAAATTGAGAGTGTCTCCGAGGATCCTACAGTGCTTCTACGCAGCGGCGGTGGAAAGCATCTTGTCCGGGAACATTACCATCTGGTTTGGGAATTGCTCTGCCAAGGACAAGAAGGCTCTGCAGAGAGTAGTGCGTTCGGCCGAACGCACTATGGGAACTTCACTCACCCCCCTGCAGGAACTATACAACAGGAAGTGCAACTCCAGAGCAAACAAAATCATGAGAGACCTCTTCCACCCCTGCAACGGACTGTTCCAGCCGCTACGGTCAGGCAAACGCCTCCGTTGCCATGCAGTGAGAACGGAGAGGTTGAGAAGGAGTTTCTTCCCAGAGGCAATTCGGACTGTAAACGCCTTTCTCACCAGGGACTAACTCTACAGAACGTCTTTCCTTCTATTATTTATTATGTAAAATAATATGTGTGTTATGATTGTGTTTATAATTTGTTTGGTTGTTTTGTTGTTCCGCGAGCATTGCCACTTTCATTTCACTGCACATCTCGTATGTGTATGTGACAAATAAACTTGACTTGACTTGACTTGACTTGACTTGAGACATCTAGCTGGAGTTGGGTAAACACAAATCCATTTATAGCTTCTATGAACCAAGACTGATTATGCTGCATTGGCTTGAAGGGCTCAGCTCTAGTTGATTAGTTTAGTTTGTCAGTTGGGCTACAGAGAAAACCCTTATGCCCCTGTCCCACTTAGGAAACCTGAACGCAAACCTCTGGAGACTTTGCGCCCCACCCAAGGTTTCCGTGCGGTTCCCGGGAGGTTGCAGGTGGTTGCCGGAGGTTGCAGGTAGTGGAAGCAGGTAGGGAGACGGACAAAAACCTCCGGGAACCTCACGGAAACCTTGGGTGGGGCGCAAAGTCTCCAGAGGTTTCCGTCCAGGTTTCCTAAGTGGGACAGGGGCATTTTTGTTGTCTGCAGACTATCCAGTCAAAGACAAGAATATACATGATTTCATTCAAGCTGTCCACAATAGACAGATGTAGGATAGGATAGGATACAACTTTGTTAATCCCAGGAGGGAAATTGATCTGCCAACAGTCATAAGACACAAAGTACATGAAACATGAAATTAAAGTTACGAGGGGAAAGGATTGGAGATGTGCAAAGAATGGGGGGGGGGGGGGCGGGGGCAGTCTCAGTCTACCCCACAACAGAAGGGGCAGGAGTTGTACAGTCTCATAGCCACAGGGAACCCCATAGTGTGTGTGTATTATAGCGTTAGTGCGCGGGGATCGCTGGTCGGCACTGACTCGACTGGCCGACGAGCCTGTTTCCCTGCTGTATCTCTAAACTAAACAACGACACTAAAAAAAGCATCGGCTTGCGGGTGGGATGCTGATCAAGTGAGAGCTTTGACAAGTGAATCAGGACCATTCATCCATTAAAACAAAATCATCCAATATTTGGAGTCCCACACTCTAAAATTATGTTCACCAAACTGCGTGCATTTCACATCGGTTTTATTGATCCATCAATCCTGGTATAGGATTCCTTACAGAGCAACTTTGCGATACCATTTTTATCTGAACTGATCTCAATAGAATTTCATCGAATCTCTGGGAGTATTGAGAAACTGTATGTGTGTGTATCGGCAGGCGTGAGGGTCCTGTCCAGGGGTCTGACACTTGCAATTGAGTACCAGTCCTCAACTTCATCAATAGCTACATATCTTGGCCTATTAAGCTCAGGACAAACCTGCAACCTGAATGTATATTCATAGGTCGGTGACAGAAAGTCGATATTAAACAGCCAGGGAGAATCACTAACATAATTGATCCATCAGACAAGCTACACTGAGTAAGAAGGAACTGCAGATGCTGGTTTACACCCAAGATAGACGCAAAATTGCAGGCAGTAACTCAGCGGGTCAGGCAGCATCTGTGGAGAAATGGAAAAGGTGACGTTTCAGGTCGAGACCCTTCATCAAATTGAGATTCAGGGAGTGGGGGGAACTGAAGGTGTGGAGCCGACATCGATGACTCAGGAAAGGTGGAGCCCACAATGGTCCATTGTTGACCCAGTCTATTGTGTGCAGTCGACTATTGTGTGCAGTTTTGGTCCCTTAATTTGAGGAGGGACATTCTTGGTCCTCTAATTTGAGGAAGGACATTCTTGCTACTGAGGGAGCCCTGCGTAGGTTTACAAGGTTAATTTCCGGGATGGCGGGACTGTCATATGCTAAGAAAATGGAGCAGCTGGGCTTGTACACTCTGGAGTTTAGAAGGATGAGAGGAAATCTCATTGAAACTTATAAGATTGTTAAGGGTTTGGACACGCTAGGGGCAGGAAACATGTTCCCGATGTTGGGGGAGTCCAGAACCAGGGGCCACAGTTTAAGATATTTAGAACGGAGACGAGGACACTGCCTAACCTGCTGAGTTACTCCAGCATTTTGTGTCCTATCCGGTATGAAGGATGGGCGATATCTGCCAGACGCATCTTCCTGTGAAAGAATAACAATGAAAATATCATCTGAAAATCATTCAGGCCTGGCAGCTGTGCAGAATAGATCAAGCAAGCCGATACTGTGTGAGAGAAGTGAAACTTTGGAAGAATTTAAAACTTTCCAGACTTGACAATTGGAGCCAAGGAACTGCAGCAAAGGTAAATAATTTTGATGAATTATAATGTTCGGGAAAAAAAAAGGCCTAAGGAATGTAGGAAAGGTTTGTGAATAATACATTTGGAGCCAATATCAGAAATACCTTGTGTTTAAGAAGGAACAGCAGATGCTGGAAAATCGAAGGTAGACAAAAGTGCTGGAGAAACTCAGCGGGTGCAGCAGCATCTATGGAGCGAAGGAAATAGGCCGAAACCCTTTCGGGCCGAAACCCTTCAGGTAGGAAATAGGTAACGTTTCGGGCCGAAACCCTTCCGGGTTTCGGCCCGAAACGTTGCCTATTTCCTTCGCTCCATAGATGCTGCTGCACCCGCTGAGTTTCTCCAGCATTTTTGTCTACCTCAGAAATACCTTGTGATGTATGAAACCTTTGTTAGGTTAGAATCTTGGATTTGTGGATCGGTTTGGAGTGGATAGTCCGCCTTTAACTTATTGTATCTGCCTTGGTTCTTTGAAAGACGCAGAGGTAGCCTCACAAAACATCATGCCGGGGCCCTGCATGTTTAGAGATACAGCATGGAAACAGGCCATTTGGCCCACCGAGTCCACACCATCCCCGCATACTAATAGCCCTGTCCCACGACACGAGTTCATTCCAAGAGCTCCCCCGAGTTTAAAAAAAATCAAACTCGCGGTAAGCACGGAGAATGAACGTAGCGGGTACGTCGGAGTTCGGGGACGTCTCTTAGCGGCTCGTAACGCTAACGGCAGGTACTCGGGAAGACTCGCTAACGGCAGGTAAGCACGGGAAGACTCGTGAAGATTTTTCAACCTGATGAAAAATGTCCACGAGAGCCCCGAGTACCGACGAGCGGCCATTACCGTAAATCTCCGAGTTCGAATCAGGGCAAACTCGGTCGGGGAACTCTTGGAATGAACTCGTACAGTGGGACAAGGGGTTTAACACCATCTTACACACACTAGGGACAATTTACACTTGTACCGGCCTACAAGTCTTTGGAGTGAGGGAGCAAACCAAAGAACCCGGAGAAAACCCACGCCGGTCACGGGGAGAGCGTACAAACTCCGCACAGACAGCGCCCGTAGTCAGGATCGAACCCGAGTCTCTGGCAGCAACTCTACCGCTGCGCCACCGTGCTGCCCAATCCTTTCTCTTGCCGGTTCCTATCACATTTTCTTTTGAAGGTTTATTTTTAAATCTCATTCCAGTATCGGTGCGGGCAGCATGGCCCACGTCAAAAACAATCACCATCCCCCGGTTCCCTTCTTCACCTTGTTCCCAATTCTTTTTTCAACTGTCACTAATCTAAAATAAACACTGATAAATGCTGGAACGTAAGTAAGTTTATTAGCCAACTATTCACATACAAGGAATTTGCCTTGGTGCTCCGCCCACAAGTAACAACATGACAGACAGTGACAGTTACGAATGACTCAGAAAACACGAAACATTAATAATAATAAGACATTAATGATAAAACACCATTGATCAAGCATGTGAACCAACAAAATACCAGATCAAAGGGAGGCTACAGATTTTTGGCTGTTGAGTAGAGCAACTACTCGTGGCTAAAAACTGTTTTTATGTCTGGCTGTGGCAGCTTTGACAGTCCGGAGTCGCCTTCCAGAACGAAGTGATTCAA
>NC_073402.1:29497004-29512004 GCF_028641065.1 Leucoraja erinaceus | reverse complement strand
GCTCTTCGAGCTTTCTCTTATAGTGCATTCACTGCCATATTGAAGCTCCCTGATGCTGAAACAGTTAGCCCAAGGTGAGTATAGCTCACAGTGTGTTCGATAACAAGACCATTGAGAGTTAATTTGTATTTATCTTCCTGACATCTGGGTCTTTTCTGAAAAATCACGATGTTGGTTTTCTTTAGATTTACTGCCAGGGCCCAATGTTGGCAGTACCTCACTCATCAAGTAGGTCCAACTGTTGCTGCAGTCCCTGTTCTGTGGGGGACAGCAGAACCAAGTCATCCGCATAAAACAGGGATTTTACCTCTCCGTCCAGAAGACAGAGGCCCGGCGCTGTGCTCTGGCCAAACTTTACTGCCAAATCGTTGATATATACATTTTTTCACACAGAGAGTGGTGAATCTCTGGAACTCTCTGCCGCAGAGGGTAGTCGAGGCCACAGTTCATTGGCTATATTTAAGAGGGAGTTAGATGTGGCCCTTGTGGCTAAAGGGATCAGGTGGTATGGAGAGAAGGCAGGTACGGGATACTGAGTTGGATGATCAGCCGTGATCATATTGAATGGCGAATGGTGCAGGCTCGAAGGGCCGAATGGCCTCTACTCCTGCACCTATTTTCTATGTTTCTATGTTTCTAAACAGTGTCGGGCTCAGATTGCAGCCTTGCCGGACGCCTCTGCTCTGGGCGAAGAGATCTCTCTCTCACCCTTGCATCCAACTCAGGGGTGGTGCACGGTGGCGCAGCGCCAGACACCCGGGTTCCATCCTGACTGCGGGCGCTGTCTGTACGGAGTTTGCACGTTCTCCCCGTGACCTGCGTGGGTTTTCTCCGGGTGCTCCGGTTTCCTCCCGCTGTCCAAAGACGTGCAGGTTCGTAGGTTAATTGGCTTTGGTAAAATGGTAAATTGCCCCTAGTGTGTGTAGGATAGTGTTAGTGTGCGGGGATCGCTGGTCGGCATGGACTCGGTGGGCCGAAGGGCCTGCTTCTGCACTGTATCTCTAAACTGAAAATAAACCGATCAATGTCTTTGGCACCGTCTCTCGAAAATGTACGCCTTTCCTAACATTCAGAGGAGCAATTATGCATCTCTCTCCGCAGACACAACGACTGCTGCTGGCCACAGTCAGATGTTACAGTTTTCATTTTAAATCATTAACATTTAGTCTCCTGAGCTGGACAAACCGAATCAAAGTATAAGGGACACAAAATGGGAGAGATAGAATTTTATAGCGTGGAAAAACGCCCTTCGGCCCAACTTGCCCCTTCTACACTAGTCCCACCTGCCTGCGTTTGGCCCATATCCCTCCAAACCCGTCCTATCCATGTACCCGTCTGTCTCGACCCGAAACGTCACCAATTCCTTCTCTCCATAGATGCTGCCTCACCCACTGAGTTCCTGGGACATTTTGTGTCTACCTGCAGTTCCTTCCAACACGTGAATATTCCTGTCCCAGACTTTGGCACCAACTCAAATAAACTCCAGACTTTAAAAAGCAGGAAAAAAACACTGAAGAGGAACTATAAAACCAGCAACAAAAGGATGAAGTCGACAAATACTGTTTCCATTCGAGCTTTACCTCATTGAGAAACCTCCCTTGAGCTTATTCTCGATAAGTGGGTATAGAACACAGCATGGATCCTCCAGAGTCTCACACTGGGCCCGCTATCACTTAATTTAAACGCATTTCAATGTAACATCATATTTAAATTAAGCATTTTTATACTTTGTACAGACGCATTTTATTTCAGTTAGTGAGGCCGGCCAAATGATCATGGGGTGCGGGGGATAGCTGGCGGCGCGGTGGCCCAGCGGTAGAGTTGCTGCCTCACAGCGCCAGGGACCCAGGTTCGATCCTGACTACGGGCGCTAGTATGTACCCTCTCCCCCCGTGACCCGCGTGGGTTTTCTCCGGGTGCTCCGGCTTTCTCCCACGCTGTGTTTAATATCATGAGAGGAACAATACAACAATACAATACCTTTTATTTGTCATTTGAACCTCACATGAGGTTCAAACGAAATTTGGTTTCTGCAGCCGTACACGAAAAGAACCAAGACACACACCAACACAATTCACACGCAAACATCCATCACAGTGAGTCTCCTCCTCACTGTGACGGAAGGCAAAGTCTTATCACTCCCCTGCTCTCCATTCCTCTCCCAAAGTCGAGGTCAAAGGCCCCGGCGGGCGCTAGGAAGTCCGCGGCCACTCAAAGCCACGCTGGGCGATGTAAGGCCCTGCCCCGGGTCTTGATGTTGGAGCCCCCGGCGGGCGCTAGCAAGTCCGCAGCAATTTAAAGTCGCGCTGGGCGTTGTAAGGCCCCCGCTCCAGGTCACTCTGAACCCCGCAATTCGAGCGGGAGAAGTCGCCGTTGCCGGTGCCCCGCTAAGCAGTCTCCCACCGGGGACCCGCGTACTCCTGGTGTCACCATCCACCACAGTCAGGTCGCTGCAGCTCTCCACGCCCCGAAGCTGGCCAGCTCCACGAAGGTAAGTCCACAGCTCCACAGCTCCACAGGCTGCGTGACTTGAGCCTCCAGGTCGTTCCGGTTGGAGGCCTCTCCACGGCGCTAGGCCCCAACGGCAACGGAGA
This sequence comes from Leucoraja erinaceus, assembly GCF_028641065.1. Lineage (NCBI taxonomy): Eukaryota > Metazoa > Chordata > Chondrichthyes > Rajiformes > Rajidae > Leucoraja > Leucoraja erinaceus. Next base: position 29,509,410 of record NC_073402.1, on the reverse strand, counting down.
CCCGACAGGTAAAAGGTCGGGTCTCCATGCAGGGAAGAGATTTAAAAGTTTCCCCCACCCCCCACACATACACATTTAAAAACCCGCTACAAACTAAACCCTCAACGGGACAAAAAAATAAAAAATACACAGACAGACTGCAGAGGCCGCTGCGACATCGGTCGCGGGTAGATGCATCCGACATGTCCCAGCTACACCAGTCCCACCTGCCTGCGTTTGGTCCATATCCCTCCAAACCTGCCCCATCCATGTACCTGTCTAACTGCTTCTTAAACGTTGGGATAGTCCCAACCGCAACTACCTCCTCGGGCAGCTCCAGGACCAGAGGACAAAGGGGAAAATATTTAATAACAATCTGAGGAGAAACATCCTCTCCACATCCACTCTATCCAAGGCTTTCACTATTCGATCAGTTTCAATGAGGTGCTCCCCTCCATAATGATGCACAGTCTCTTGCCCAGAGTAGGTGAATCGAGGACCAGAGGACAAAGGTTCAAGGTGAAGGGGGAAAATATTTAATAGGAATCTGAGGGGTAACTTTTTCACACAAAGGGCGGTGGGTGTATGGAACAAGCTGCCAGACGAGGTAGTTGAGGCTGGGACTATCCCGACGTTTAAGAAGCAGTTAGACAGGTACATGGATAGGACATGTTTAGAGGGATATGGACCAAACGCAGGCAGGTGGGACTAGTGTAGCTGGGACATGTTGGCCGGTGTCGGCAAGACCGGCCGAAGGGGCCTGTTTCCACACAGCGTAGGTTTACCAGGTTAATTCCCGGGATGGCGGGACTGTCATATGCTGAGAGAATAGAGCAGCTGGGCTTGTACACTCTGGAGTTTAGAAGGATGAGAGGATATCTCATTGAAACATATAAGATTATTAAGGGCTTGGACACACTAGAGGCAGGAAACATGTTCCCGATGTTGGGGGAGTCCAGAACCAGGGGCCACACAGTTTAAGAATAAGGAGTAAGCCATTTAGAACGGAGATGAGGAAACAGTTTTTCTCACAGAGAGTGGTGAGTCTGTGGAATTCTCTGCCTCAGAGGGCGGTGGAGGCCGGTTCTCTGGATGCTTTCAAGAGAGAGCTAGATAGGGCTCTTAAAGATAGCAGAGTCAGGGGATATGGGGAGAAGGCAGGAACAGGGAACTGATTGGGGATGATCAGCCATGATCACATTGAATGGCGGTGCTGGCTCGAAGGGCCGAATGGCCTCCTCCTGCACCTATTGTCTATTGTCTATTGTATCACTCTGTGTACAGGTGTGCAGGCTAATTGGTTGTGGTGTAATTGTAAATAGTCCCTAGTGTGGGTGTAGGATAGTGTTAGTGTGCGGGGATCGCTGGTCGGCACGGACTCGGTGGGCCGAAGGGCCTGTTTCCGCGATGTGTCTCTAAACTAAACTGAAACTGTTGAAGTGAGTGAGTTAGACAAGAACATAAGAACGGGAGGAGTCTAAACTGGTCCCACGAGCCTGTTCCAACATTCTGTTAGAAACTGGCTGGTTAGTGTCAAGATTCACATCTCCATCCTCAGATCACCGACTACTAATAATGTTTTGCACAACAAAGATCTACGTCTTATCTGAGAATGTTGTTTGATCCTCATCTCCGGCAGCTGTTTGTGGGGAGACAACTCCTGCCTCTCCAGTCTCTGCGTCGAATGTTAGTTTAGTTTAGAGATACAGCGCGGAAACAGGCCCTTCGGCCCACCGAGTCCGCGCCGACCGGCGATCCCCGCACACTAACGCTGTCCCACACACACACACGAGGGACAATTTACAATATTATCAAGTCAAATAACTTACAAACCGGCACGTCTTTCGAGTGTGGGAGGAAACCAGGGATCCTGGAGAAAACCCACGCAGGCCACAGGGAGAGAACGTACAAACTCCGTACAGACAGCACCCGTAGTCAGGATCGAACCCAGGTCTAGAAACTGTTGGGCGAGTCCAGAACCAGGGGCCACACACAGTCTTAGAATAAAGGGGAGGCCATTTAAGACTGAGGTGAGAAAAAAAACTTTTTCACCCAGAGAGTTGTGAATTTGTGGAATTCCCTGCCACAGAGGGCGGTGGAGGCCAAGTCACTGGATGGATTTAAGAGAGAGTTAGATAGAGCTCTCGGGGCTGGTGGAGTCAAGGGATATGGGGAGAAGGCAGGCACGGGTTATTGATTGGGGATGATCAGCCATGATCACAATGAATGGCTGTACTGGCTCGAGGGGCCGAATGGCCTCCTCCTGCACCTATTGTCTATGTTTGTATGTTAGTGCAATGACATAAAGTGATCTCCCTTTCAGAGGGTCATGGCAATTCCAGGGTGAATTCTCTGGTTACAGCGGGGGTTAAACACCTTCTGAAGAAAGGTCTGGTCTCGACCCGAAACGTCACCCATTCCTTCTCCCCAGAGATGCTGCCTCTGTCCCGCTGAGTTACTCCAGCATTTTGTGTCTATCTTCTGGGTTAAACACTGTACACAACTACCATGTAATTCAAGACAATCTTGTGGGAAATTCCTCCAAATTTACGCGTCTACGCCCAGCGGGATACGAGAGTTATCAGACGCAAGGGGGTGAGAATTCTGGATAAAAATATTTGTGTTACGAGCCTAAAGAGCCACCAGAGGCCGGTAAAGCAGGGCCAATCGCTTCATTCTCCTGCCTGTACGGATCAATAATGATCTAATTTACTGGTTCACTTTGTGTAAATGATAACACGGGCCCAGTAACAGCCTTGGGACAGATGGCACGGAACACATTCAGGCAGCTTGACCAGACGGTGTTCGAGAGAGTCTTGTGTCGGGAGGAACTGCAGATGCTGGTTTAAACCAAAGATAGACACAAAAAGCTGGAGTAGCTCAGCGGGACAGGCAGCATCTCTGGACAATAGACAATTGACAATAGACGATAGATGCAGGAGGAGGCCATTCGACCCTTCGAGCCAGCACCGCCATTCAATGTGATCATGGCTGATCATCCCCAATCAGTACCTCGTTCCTGCCTTCTCCCCATATCCCCTGACTCTGCTATTTTTAAGAGCCCTATCTAGCTCTCTCTTGAAAGCATCCAGAGAACCTTCCTCCACCACCCTGAGGCAGAGAATTCCACAGACTCACCACTCTCTGTGAAAAAAAGTGTTTCCTCGTCTCCGTTCTAAATGGCTTACTCCTTATTCTTAAACTGTGTGTGGCCCCTGGTTCTGGACTCCCCCAACATCGGGAACATGTTTCCTGCCTCTAGCGTGTCCAAACCCTTAACAATCTTGTATGTTTCAATGAGATCTCCTCTCCTCCTTCTAAACTGCAGAGTGTACAAGCCCAGCTGCTCCATTCTTTCAGCATATGACAATCCCGCCATCCCGGGAATTAACCTTGTAAACCTACGCTGTGTGGAAACAGACCCTTCGGCCCATCTTGCCGACACCGGCCAACATGTCCCATCTACATTCAAACAAGAGGGCATGATTTCAGAATTAAGGGACAGAAGTTTAGGGGTAACATGAGGGGGAACTTCTTTACTTAGAGAGTGGTAGCGGTGTGGAATGAGCTTCCAGTGGAATTTGTGGAGGCAGGTTCATTGGTATAATTTAAAAATAAATTGGATAGGCATATGGATGAGAAGGGAATGGAGGGTTATGGTATGAGTGCAGGCAGGTGGGACTAAGGGGAAAAAAAATTTGTTCGGCACAGACTTGTAGGGCCGAGATGGCCTGTTTCCGTGCTGTAATTGTTATATGGTTATATGGTTACATTAGTCCCACTTGCCTGAGTATGGTCCATATCCCTCCAAACCTGTCCTATCCATGTACCTGTCTAACTGCTTCCGAAACGTTGGGAAAGTCCCAGCCTCTAGCGTGTCCAAACCCTGAATAATCTTATATGTTTCAATAAGATTCGACCCGAAACGTCGCCCATTCCTTCTCTCCAGAGATGCTGCGTGTCCCGCTGGGCTGCTCCAGCTTTTTGTGTGTATCTTCGGTGCTGATAGCCTTCATGGAGTGCCGGAGATGGCTGCTACACTCCTCGTTAGAAGGAGACTGCCACTACTCATTTGTTCATCCGCAGCAACTTCGCCGAGATCACTCTGTGTCTCCTCGGGCACCAGATGACTCTTCCGGGAATCTTCAAGGACGACTGCACGGTGATTCACTGCTTTTCCACTCTATCTATCCTCCTCAGAACATTGCAACATGCCCGCAGGAATCTGGCCCAGCTTCAGAGCTGTCGACTCTGCCTTATCCGCCATTCATTCCCCCTGCCAAACTCCTCCAGCTTTCCATCTTGCTGCAGGAGAGGAGAGGAGAGGAGAGGAGAGGAGAGGAGAGGAGAGGAGAGAGGAGGAGAGGAGAGGATGAGGAGGGGAGGAGAGAGAGGAGAGGAGGAGAGGAGAGGAGAGGAATTTAAGAGGGGAGGAGAGGAGAGGAGAGGAGAGGAGAGGAGAGGAGGAGAGAGAAAAGAGGAGATGGGAGGGGGAGAGGGGGAGAGGAGAGGGGAGGAGAGGAGAGAGGAGAGGGGAGGAGAGGAGGAGGGAGGAGAGGAGAGGAGAGGAGAGGAGAGGAATGAAGGTAAAGGAGAAGAAAAATGAGGAGAGGAGAGGAGAGGAGGAGAGGAGAGGAAGGAGAGGAGAGGAGAGGAGAGGGAAGAGGCGAGGAGAGGAGAGGGGAGGAGGAGAGGAGAGGAGAGGAGGAGAGAGGGGATGAAAGAGGAGAGAGGGGAGGAGAGGAGAATTTATACAAAGGAAGGAGTCGGTAAGCCCAGATGGGGGCAGCAAGTACAAATCTAGGCCACGCCAGCAGCTCTGAACTCATCTCACCACGTTTCCTCGCTGGTATATGCGGGTATATGGGACTAGCCTAGAATCATGGAGAGAATGTGGAAACAGGCCCTTCGGCCCAACTTGCCCACACCGACCAACATGCCCCATCTACACTAGACCCACCTGCCTGCGTTTGGCCCATATCCCTCCTAACCTGTCAGTTTCAGTTTAGTTTGTTGTCACGTGTAGCGAGGTACAGTGAAAAAGCTTTTGTTGCGCGCTAACCAGTCAGTGGAAAGACAACACATGATTACAATCGAGCCGTTTACTGTGTACAGATACATGATAAGGGAATAACGTTTAGTGCAAGGTAAAGCCAGTAAATCCGATCAAAAATAGTCCGAGGGTCACCAATGAGGTAGATAGTAGTTCAGGACCGCTCTCTGGTTGTGGTGGGATGGTTCAGTTGCCCGATAACAGCCGGGAAGAAACTGTCCCTGAATCTGGAGGTGTGCGTGCGTTTTCACACTTTCACACCGCTGGGAGAGGGGAGAGGGGAGAAGAGGGAGTGGCCGGGGTGCGACTGGTCCTTGATGATGCTGCTGGCCTTGCCGAGGCAGCGTGAGGTGTGGATAGGAGGTGATCGTCGGTCCGCGTGGACTCAGTGGGGCCGAAGGGCCTGTTTCCATGCTCTGCGAATCTCCCTCTCTCTCTCTCTCTCTCTCTCTGACTCTCTGGCAGTATGTTTGCTGTTCAAATATCCTGGGGCGTTCAAGATAGATTTGCAGCCAATACTGTATATCTCAGGAGTCTCGCCAGGCTTTGTTTAGATTTGATTCTGCAAATCTTGCATCCATCCTTAAGCCAATAAATCCTATTTATAGCCCGGAGGAGTCTGACCTTGATCCAGGACCAGATGCATCTTATCGTGGGGGGGATTTTAATTTAGATTTTGACTTTCGAGATCCAGGGTAGAACCAGTTTAGTTTAGTTTAGAGATACAGCGTAGAACTAGGCTCTTCGGCCCATCAAATGCATGCTGACCAACTATCACCCATTCACTAGTTTAGTTTAGTTGGAGATACAGTACGGAAACAGGCCATTCGGCCCATCGAATCCGCGTTTACACTAGTTCTGCATTATCCCAGTTTCTCATCCGACACACTAGGGGACAATTTACAGAAGACAATTACCCTATAAATTCGCACGTCTTTAGGATGTGAGGAAACTGCAGCACCCGGGGGAAACTCACGCAGGTCACGGGGAGAACGTGCAAACTCCACATTGACAGCACCCGTAGTCAGCGTTGAAGCCGGGCCTCTGGCGCTGTGAGGCAGCAACTCTACCCGCTGAGTCACCGTGCCGGCCTTTCTTCCACTCCTCTCTCAGACCATCATCGTGTCCCTGGAAGGGAGAGGTCGCTGGGAATGTCACTAGGAATGTCGCTGGGAATGTCGCTGGGAATGTCACTGGGAATGTCGCTGGGAATGCCGCTGGGAATGTCGCTGGGAATGCCGCTGGGAATGCCGCTGGGAATGCCGCTGGGAATGCCGCTGCTGGGAATGCCGCTGGGAATGTCGCTGGGAATGTCGCTGCTGGGAATGTCGCTGGGAATGCCGCTGGGAATGCCGCTGGGAATGTCACTGGGAATGTCGCTGGGAATGCCGCTGGGAATGTCGCTGGGAATGTCGCTGGGAATGTCGCTGGGAATGTCGCTGGGAATGTCGCTGGGAATGCTGGGAATGCCGCTGGGAATGCCGCTGGGAATGCCGCTGGGAATGCTGCTGGGAATGTCTCTGGAAATGTCACTGGGAATGTCGCTGGGAATGTCGCTGGGAATGTCGCTGGGAATGTCGCTGGGAATGTCGCGGGCAACTTTCACTCAGTGTTGCCGCAATTGCTCCAGAGATCCAGCATCAAGATCAGAGGCTGCACAGTCTACTGGCCCTGTGGAAACACAGGGGAGAGACAGAGGGGAACACTGTGGGGGAGACAGTGTAGAGGCAGTGGGGTAGACATTGAGGGTGATTGGTGAGACAGAGAGGGAGGCAGAGGTAGACAGAGGGAGACACAGATGGAGGGAGAGGGAGAGAGAGAGAGAGAGAGAGAGAGAGAGAGAGGAGAGAGAGAGAGAGAGAGAGGGAGACACAGAGGGAGAGAGAGAGGTAGAGGGAAAGAGGAGAGAGAGAGGGAGAGAGAGGAGGAGTGAGAGGGGGAGACAGACACAGAGGGAGAAAGGGGGAGAGAGAGAGGGAGAGAGGGAGACAGAGGAAGAGGGAGAGAGAGAGAGAGTGACTCCGCCTGAGTTACTCCAGCATTTTGTGTCTATCTTCGTTTGAAACCAGCACCTGCAGTTCCTTCCTACACACAAGGTGCCATATTAACGTGCCATATAGGTTTGCAAATTGTTCTTTCATTTCTAGTAATGCATATTAAATTTATTGACTCCAGAAACACATTGCAAGTGTGATTCGAAGTAACAAAAAACAGTTACTGACTTACTATGCGAAACAATTGCTCAATAATTTCAATTATATTGCAGATCACAAAAAAAAATTCTGATTTTCTTCCTTATTTCTCTGGAAATATACTTTCTGAGTCATTAAATTATTTTTACTGCATTTTTAAAAGGCAGAGAATTAATCGCAGTATACCTCGTTTTCAAGCTCTACGCCTCAGCAGTAAACTGCATTTATTGCAATTTCAAGTGTTAAATGGCACATTTTTAGTGTCAGCTAAACTGCTTTTCTCTCTTTCTCTCTTGACACAGAATGTGGCCATTCACACCATCCAGACTTGGCTGGCTATCATAAGTGATAGGAGCAGAATTAGGCCATTCGGCCCTTCGAGCCAGCACCAGCATTCAATGTGATCATGGCTGATCATCCCCAATCAGTACCCCGTTCCTGCCTTCTCCCCATATCCCCTGACTCCGCTATTTTTAAGAGCCCTATCTAGCTCTCTCTTGACAGTGTCCAGAGAACCGGCCTCCACTGCCCTCTGAGGCAGAGAATTCCACAGTGGCTGATCTATCTCTCCCTCCCAACCCCATTCTCCTGCCTTCTCCCCATAACCCCTGACACCCGCACTAATAAAGAATCTATCTATCTCTGCCTTAAAAATATCCATTGACTTGGCCTCCACAGTCTTTAGTAGCTACCCATAAAAATCCCATCACTCCCACCTTCCCCATGGTGGCGCAGCGGTAGAGTTGCTGCCTCACAGCACCGGAGACCCGGGTTCGATCCCGACTACGGGTCCTGTCTGTACGGAGTTTGCACGTTCTCCCCGTGACCTGTGCGTGGGCTTTCTCCGGGATCTCCAGTTTCCTCCCACACTCCAAAGACGTGCAGGTTTGTTGGTTAATTGCTTGGTATAATTGTAAATTGGCTCTTGTGTTTAGGATAGTGTTAGTGTACAGGGTGATTGCAGGTCGGTGATGGCCCGATGGGCCGAAGGGCCTGTTTCTGCGCTGTATCTCTAAAGTCTAAAGACAGGCTAAGGTTCTGGTCGGGTCCTTACAACAGACCAATTACGTCCAACTTCCCTCAAAGGGAATTTATTTTAGTTTAGAGATACAGCACGGAACAGGCCCTTCAGCCCACCGAGTCCGCGCCGACCAGCGATCCCCGCACACTAACACTACCCTACACACACTAGTGACAGTTTATGTTTATACCAAGCCGATTAATCTACAAACCTGTACGTCTTTCGTGTGTGGGAGGAAACCGGAGCACCCGGAGAAAACCCACGCAGGTCCCGGGGAGAACGTACAAACTCCGTACAGACAGCGCCCGTAGTCAGGATCGAACGTGGGTCCCTGGCGCTGTGAGGCAGCGACTCTACCGCTGCGCCACCGTGGAATTGTTTGGCGTTGGGAGAAAACTCTCGTTGCTCCGTTTTTTAAAGTAGCAAATCCATGATCACAGAACTGAGAAATCTCGGTTTCCGAACCTGCGATGAAGATTAATGGGACATTCGGCCGTTTAGTCAGTAGCCTTCCTGATGTGATTGCCAGTTATTGCTTTCGTGTGTGTGGGATAAATCAACATTATTTCGAGTCAAATTAAATTAAATATGACTTAAAGCGCTGCAAAATCTTGCACATCAAATTTATTCCGCAAATGATGCGTTTATTTCCATTTTTGTCAAGTCTGTTGCTTTCTAAACAGTTTCAATGTACTGGAGGTATTGAAGGTAGAGTCAAGGCAATGATACACAGTTCTATTGACTTTCAATTGACTTCCATAATATGGGTAGACGTGGGATTAAAAACCCTGTCACGGGCATTTAACTCCATAACAAGATGGCACCAAAACAGGAGAAACTACCTACTTATAAATTATAATTTTAGTTTTATTTCTTATTCATACTCCCAAGTTATCCACGCCCATATCCAGGACCCCGTGTGGGGGGGGGGGGGTCGCCGTCGCCGTGAGGTGAGTGGGGGGGGGGGGGGGCAGGGCCTGGTGTGTCAGTGCCCTTTAGGTGGTGACTCTTTGCATACCTTGAGTGACTAAAATAAAGTATTCGTTCATTTACTAATTCGTTCGTGTCAATAATATTTACATCCTGTGAAGAGGGCGCCAACCAGTAAAGCTGCTGCCTCACAGCGGCAGAGACCCGGGTTCGATCCTGACCTGTCTGTGTGGAGTTTGCACGTTTTCCTCAGTCTGTGACGGTGTGGGTTTCCTCTGGGTCCTCTGGTTTCCTCCCAGGTCATGGAAGATTGGACATGGAAGAGTACAGCACGAGAACAGGCCCTTCGGCTCACAAAGTGTGTGTGTGTGTGTGTGTGTCGACCAAGACCATCTCTGATCTACCTGCGCGTAATCCATATCCCATCCTGGAGACACAAAATGCTGGAGTAATGCCCCAGTCCCACTTAGGAAACCTGAACGGAAACCTCTGGAGACTTTGCGCCCCACCCAAGGTTTCCGTGCGGTTCCCGGAGGTTGCAGGTAGGGAGACTGACAAAAACCTCCGCACGGAAACCTTGGGTGGGGCGCAAAGTCTCCAGAGGTTTCCGTTCAGGTTTCCTAAGTGGGACAGGGGGCATTACTCAGCGGGACCGCCAACATCTCTGGAGAGAAGGAATGGGTGACGTTTCGGGTCGAGGATCTTCTTCAGACCTTGTTCGACGATGTCAGCATGGACTTGTTGGGCCAAAGGGCCTGTTTCCGGGGCTGTACCTCTCCAAACATAATGCGGGGGGGGATGTAAGGTTGCCTACTTTGTTCGGAAAGATAGGAAAGCAGAAGTTTACCAGGAGCGAGAAGCAGAATGCTGTCTGAGTGACGCTGATCATGTAACACAAAGAGAGCAAGGATTTGGGAATTAGCAAATAGCAAAGAACGTGTGTTTGAGGTGGGGGGGTTGGGTGAGGTGGGGGGGGGGGGGGGGGGGGGGATTTAATAGGAACCTGAGAGCTCACTTTTTCACTCAAGTGTATGGAACGAGCTGCCGGAGGAGGTAGTTGAGGCAGCGTTTAAGAAACATTTGGACAAGTACATGGATAGGACAGGTTTAGCAGGATATGGGCCAAATGCGAGCAGGTGGAACTAGTGTCGATGGGACATGTTGGTTGGTGTGGGCAAGTTGGGCTGAAGGGCCAGTGTATGAATCGATGCCTATGGCTCATCCAGGGTAGAAACAGGCCCTTATGCCCAACTTGCCCGCATGTCCCATCTACACTATCCCCACCTGCCTGCATTTGGTCCATGCAAGGGCAGGTGGAACTATTGTCGATGGGGCATGTTGCTCGGCATGGGCAAGTTGGGCCGAAGGGCCTGTTTCAACGCTGGATCTCGATGACTCGAATGGAACATTTATTTTCCCCGTCTAATCAGCTAAACACCAAATAGCGTGTCCTGCGAGTCAACTTGCTGAATGTTACATGTTGTTGAAGTCTGCCGCAGGCTAAAAGCATGTTGAAAGTACACAATTTAAACCAGTGTGACTTCTTCACAGACGATAATGGCACAGTGATACACCATGTAGCAACGAGCTCATCGATTTCTCTCTGGCAGCTAGATGCTTGCTATCATGTAGTTAAAAGCATGTGACTGCTCCACAATCAGTCCTCTGCATGACATACCCTGGGTCGATAAGGAAGACATGAAAATATATCCCCGACAGCATTAAAAAAAAAATTCCCTTCACTTAGCAAACTGAACCAGATTAACAGAGAAAGGAAATGTCAGCCTAACGCAAATTGGAGGAACAGCACCTCATATTCCCCTTACAGCCCAGTGGTACGAATATTGATTTGTCTAACTTCAAGTAACCCTTGCGTCCCCTCTCTCTCCATCCCTCCCCCACCCAGTTTGTTGTACGGGGTTCAAAGTCATCTTGTTCAGTCTCGTTGTCTGCAACTCATTTTCACCGAGCCCACGGCCACGGCTATCAGTGGCCTGTTTCCTCTATCATCAATACTTTAATTCATTATCTTTCATTCATTTGTTCTATATCTCTCTACATCACTGTCTGTATCTCTCCTTTCCCTCTCCCCCGACTCTCAGTCTGAAGAAGGGTCTCGACCTGAAACGTCACCCATTCCTTCTCTCCGGATATACTGCCTGACCCGCTGAGTTACTCCGGCATCTTGTGTCGATCTTCAGATTCTTCTTTCGCGGTTTAGACACTCCCTTGAAATACAAAACAACAAAGGTAATGATCTGGGTTCAATTCCATCCATCTTGAGTTTAAATCAATTAAATAAATTAATTAGGAACAAAAAACTGGCAGTGTTGTGCATGACTTTGGCTGATCTTAGTAAACATCCATCTGGTGTATTAAATAAGCAAATCTCTTGTTGTTACCAGGACGAAAGGGCCTGTCCTACGAGCATGCGACTGCATGCGGCGAGCACGGCCAAACCGGATGCGGGGGCCGCGCGGAGGTCGAATGATCCCGTACGAGTTGACGCGAAGTTCGAGCGAAGTCCGCGGGAAGTTCGTGCTAGGCGTTTGCCGTCAAGACGCTGCGTACGGCATTGAGATGCTGCGTCCGCCCGTCGAGGCGGTGCGTACGGCCTCAATGGCCACTGCGGGCCGGCAGGCCGTTGCCGCGCGGAATTTTTGAACACGGTCAGTTTTTCGGAGCCCCCCGCGCACGATGTCGGGACCAGCTCCGCACAACTCCATACGGCTCCGGCGATCGAAGTGGGACCGGCCCCGCGAGGCCGTACGGCTCAAGTGACCACGTTAGGTCGCGCTTGCCGCGTGGAGTCGCATGCTCGTGGGACCGGCCCTTAAGGCGCTGCCTCACAGCGCCAGAGACCCAGGTTCGATCCTGACTACGGGTGCTGTCTGTACGGACTTTGTACGTTCTCCCGGTGACCTGCGTGGGTTTTCTCTCGATGCTCCAGTTTCCCCCCCACGCTCCAAAGACGTACAGGTGCATTTGTTCATTGGCTTTGATAAGAATTGTAAATTGTCCCTAGTGTGATTGTTAAGATTGTTAAGGGCTTGGACAGGAGGCAGGAGGCAGGAAACATGTTCCCGATGTTGGGGGAGTCCAGAACCAGGGGCCACACAGTTTAAGAATAAGGGAGTAAGCCATTTAGAACGGAGACGAGGAAAACACTTTTTCTCACAGAGAGTGGTGAGTCTGTGGAATTCTCTGCCTCAGAGGGCGGTGGAGGCAGGT